>NW_023593779.1:0-19842 GCF_014839805.1 Manduca sexta
TATTCTTTCATGTATGTTTGATTTCCAATATTTCCTCTAACTTCGTGGTAACCATATAATTATAAAACGAATTAAGTAATTAAAGATGTGTTTGATAAATCTAATTTCCAATTTGATGTCTCTAGTCTCTACCCCTCGTCAAAAACTTTTAATCTGTCTGTACTTCGTGTTAATAATTAAGTCGCCAAGATCAGTGAATCTCAACAGATAGAAGTTTACTTTTCGTATATATATTATAATATCGTAGTATCCTTGGTCTTCTACTACTATTTTGAAAATAAAAGCGGTATTCTATATAGCAAATAACACAGTGCAGTAAACATTTTGTCTTTTAATTTTCGTCTTAATATTTAGGTCATTTTATAATTGAGTAGTTCTTAGTTAATTCCTAAAACATGCCAATTTTTAAGTTGATTGCCTAAAACTACTTTAAGTTTTTCTTCCATACGTTTACTTTATATCAATTTTTCTTAAAATACTTAATGCATGCTATGTCTCTCTTTAGATGTAAAATGTACATGGTTTTATATGTTATTTTTATTTTATTGTTAAGCGGTAATTGATTTGTTGTTTGTGTGTGCTATCTTCTTTATTGGAGAACTTATAATAAATAAATAAACAATATATTTAATTACATTAATGTCAAATATAAGATGGCTTCTTTAGTCTTGACATTTATAACTTCAAATTTAAATCAAGTATTAACAATCCAAACATTAAAGATAACGATAGGCCACAAAATTAATTACCAAACCTTTTGTAAAATCGATTTCTCAATCAGCTGTTGTTATTTGTGCTAGGGTTGCCAACACTTTTCCGAAATATAGTATTTTACTTAATAAGCTATAAAAATATAGCACATTTCATAAAAAATTATATTTTGCGAAAACATTAAAACGTAGACAAATATATTGTTACGCGCCGCTATCCTAGCCGATGACATCGGGCGTTTCCGGAAGTATTCGGCTGCGCGGGCAGGCTGGCAGAAGAGAAGATATGTCACGCGGCGACTATTCTATTATTATTCTCTCTGGCTGGACGTTGTCGAATGTCTAAAATTGTATTCTGTAATTATTTTGCTAATATAATGTTTACTGTAAAAAGAGCGTTTAACATTCAAGAATTGGGATTATACAAATGATAATTTGAAGTTACATTGAATTCGAATGTGAAGAGAACTATCGGAATAAATCTGTGATGAATCATTGAATGCCAAAATTAAAATTACCAGATTCTCAGATTTTAGTTACCATGGCAACGTCTACGTCTGTTGAAGTAAATATGTTGGGAATGCATATGGAATTGATGTCTGCACATTAGTACGATTCACGACATTCATAACAAAAACTTCGTTATGCCTGCTGCTTGGCTCACTGGAGAGGGTGTTTTCTTAGAAACTAAATCATTGGAGACAGGAATGACTGGAGTCATGTGAAGTCAAATCGGTGGCGCAACACTTCAGGCTGACAATGCGAACGTGCGTAACTGTTTATTTTATTTAATCTGATCTGTCTGTGGCCGTGAGCCTTTTGATAATATTCTATCTGCAGCCATGACCATTCTGATCATATTCTGTCTGTAGCCATGACCATTCTGGTCATATTCTGTCTGTAACCATGAGCATTCTGATCATATTCTGTCTGTAGTCATGAGCATTCTGATCATATTCTGTCTGTGGTCATGAGCCTTCTGATCATATTCTGTCTGTAGCCATGAGCATTCTGATTAGTGTTACTAGGTCCTATTTGTTTGAAATCGGGCAACAGGTAAAACAAATCGGGATCCAGGTAGAAGGTCGAAACACAAAAAAAATACTGCAAGTCATGCTAATGTTGGTTTTCATTGCAATTTCTGTTTTAACATCGAATCATAGATCACGGTACAGTCGCGTCTCTAAACAACAGAACAAAATAAAACTATACCTACAGGGCTAGTGATGTGATGTGTTGTTTATTTTTTGATAATAATGTCTTTTGATAAATTTATTGATTTTCGGGACATTTAATGTCCCAATCAGTCGCAAATCGGGACGCGTCTCCAGAACTCTGATAACCGGGATATTCCGCGCACATCGAGACACCTGGTAACACTACGTCAGAACATACTCTGTCTGATTTGACTGCTTTATTTTACTGATCTGCTTCATTAATTCTGTTTTACTTAATTTCTTTTCTGTTTTTCTATTTCTGTTTCTGGTTTAGTGTTTATATTTAATTAAAAACTATATATAATATCTGTGAATTCATTAATCTTACATGGAAAGCTTACAGTCTGACATAAAGAGATTAAGCTACAATATACGGCAGGAGTACAATATTATGTGATTTGTTGTATACGAGGTTCCAAAATCCAGTCAACTGTGTTGATGTATAAATGCAATTTAGGAAAACAGAGTAAAGAAAATAAGACAGAGCAAACGTTGTTGTTTAGAAATGTAATATAATAATATAATATAACATACATATCTTCTGTTCCAGATACCCTCACTGATCTGGTTTGGAGCATGATAAAAAACTATTCTGTCTGTACTTGGACTCTGGATAAATTGAAAAGCACTGGCTTATTAATTGAAATGTTTGGTATTTTTATATAGCACTTACGCAATGGCTCTGAAAAATTGATGCTCTCTAAGTATACTAATAAGGTACAATATGTGAGCAATATTTCTGCGAATGGATAAGGGTACAATATGGTGACTCTGAAATGGTATACTGGATTGTGTTGCCGTACTAGCTGTAACACTAAGCTTGGTTGGTTAACCTTCGCTCAATTTTTGATAAACAGTGGGAATGGTAATCTGAGATTGCAAAAACATTTGTATTTGTCTTTGAGTATTCCTGCAATTTTGAAGTGTACCATGGTGGTGGTGGTGGTTTATTGTTGGTAATAACATTATGAACAAATGAAAGTAAAATATCAGATAAAACCTTACGACTGACATCTATTATACTGCTTATGATAAGTTATTTTCTGTTAACCTGTTTAGTTGTAGAAATATATTAACCGTGGTTTTATTGAGCAGACATGCACAAGGAATTCATGTCATGATGATACTTCAGAGATGGATGTCTTCTGATTTTAGTGGGTCATTAGAAGCTGATGTTTTAATCAAATAGTTAAAAAAGTATGTTTAGAGTTCAGTTATTGTCATTTTGTATATATGTAATTATATGGCGAGAAATTACAAGTAGTGTTATAATAATAAAAAAAGTTGAAACATATTCGGTAGAAGTAGCGACGGATGCGTGCTTCAGTATCGATACTATTTACGGAGCCCAATTTACGGAATGTAATATTGACATTACCGAAAATTATGTACAAATCCTGGTTCCGATGAGTTGCCAACATTGTGTAATGCATATGAAAATTGCTGTAGTTGTTTTTATTCCATGTTGGCCATGTTCTCTCTGTGCTGGTTGTTTATATAAGTGGAACATACACGTGTAGCTAATGCTGTACTTGAGTAGTGTAATTGTAAATCACATGTCTCCACATCGGCTTCGATCGCCAGTGACAGTTTTTTATAAACACTGGGGTAACGGTTAAGCCTGCTGGTTCTCTTAGTTGAATCTGGTCCAGTGTCTTTGTTATGCTTGCGATATAGAATCACTTTAGCGAGGACTTTGTAGATATTTGACATCAAGTTGTAGACCTATAGTTATTTATTCAAACTGTTAAGATTTATAGTCTTCTTAGAGTTTCTTATATTTTAAATAATATCCCATTTAGGAAGTGTCTTGACACGCGTGGCTTAACTGACTATTCGACTCATAGTTACGGGGTAGGCTGCGCTTTCAATTGGTTTTCTGTTATAACAAACGAAAGTTTTGAAGATCCCGAGATCTCTGTCGTCTTTTAGTTGTTTCGTCCGATTTGATCTTGAATGTTGCTATGCTCTCTGGAGTCCGTCATTCATCGGACATATTCAGAGATTGGTGAGAGAGCCCAGAAGCAGTTTCTGTATCATTTTTCACACGTGAATAACCACTGCCACAGTTTACAAAACTACGAATCTAGACTTGCTCAATTTAAAATCAGTTTTCTTGAATAAAGACGCGAGATGGCAGATATCATTTTTTTTTATTTTACAAAATGGGTTAACGTTGACATTGATAACTTTTGTTAATGAAACTTAATTTTGCTGATTCTCGTTCTGGCAACCGTCTCCATAACAGAGTGACTTTCAACTTGCCAACACGGCGAATCAATTATAGTCATCACTTGCCTTTGTGGCGAATGTATCAGTCCACAATAATATGCTTCAAGAAATTTGTATTTTAGCGGTAAAGTACCTCAGATTAAGAAACTTGGAATAATAAATTCTGTCCCTAATTTGTGACTTCAACTAATTCGTTATTACTAATTTAAACACAATGTAACTTGTTTCCTAATTTACTTTTATTGCATGTAGAGTTCACTTCTCGAAAGTCGTGCACCCAGTTCTGTTGCTAATGTATCCGTTCTTAATTTGGAGTCTGTACATCTTATGTTATCGATTAGGTTAGAAGAGCTAGTAATAAAAAATGTCCTTTTCAATCTTCTTGTGTAGTCGTATAATAGTAATTGTTGTCCACTGACTTGAAATTAATTTATTCTTAAGACCTCAGTCAATAACTATGTGAGTGTAGGTGTTAATAATGTCCCTGTTCTCGATGAGAAGTTCATTGCTGATGTTCTCTGCACCTGGAGTTTTATTTGACTATGTTTATTTATCAGAGAGTGTCTCCGGTACTGGGTCTTTAATGGTCGGATCTGTTGTTTCTGTAGTATTTCTGCATGTGTATAATTCTTGGATGCATTTAGTAGCTTTGATAGAGACTCTCGTATTGTGGTTTCTATTATGCCGTTTTATCCTTTATGCTGGGGATCTAATCTCTTTTCGCTGTCTGTATTTTCCCGTCTTTTTCTTAATGCCTCTGGCCGTTTGAATGCATTTTTCTGTGTTTATAATCTGGAAGCATGGCAATCTTCCGCATGTTAGTTTTAAATATTTTATTAATTTCAGTTATGACTTTTCTAACGCTTCTTGCCTTTATGCTGTGTTACTCGTAAACCATTTGATTAATTGATTTGATTGAGTTGGTATATGTTGCGTATGCTTATTTATATGTATGAATCGTGTGCTGATAAGTCCTTATTGTGTGTTATATTATCTTGTGTGTTAACTTCCTTTGCGACTTCTATGGAGTTCTTTAGCTGTGCTTCTCATTCCTTTTCATTTGCTGCTGTCTTTCTAATTGGAGGTTTTGCTTTGAAAGGTTTAATTGTTCTGGGTGTTTTTTTAAACTTAAGTTTGGTTCTCAGCATTCTATGATTGCTACTGGAATTCAGCATTAACTATATGTAAACTTGGATAAATAGAATGAAGGTTTTTGGTTGCTGGGAATGAAGTAAGGAAACGGGGTTTAGGTACTAACGAAAAATAAATTATATACACATATAGCGTGAAAGTTAATTGCAAAATGGATAAGTTGTTGGATATTGTGGATACGCAAGACTTGATTGGTTTATTAAAGAGTTAATCGATCAGAAATAATTAGTGATTTACTGGTAAAAATGTTTAAAATATAAGTATCCGATTCAGTTCTGCTTTCTCAAATTTATTTTTGTGAATACCTTTGGTATTCACTTTGCAGGATGGCCGATGTTACGCGCCGCTATCCTAGCCGATGACATCGGGCGTTTCCGGAAGTATTCGGCTGCGCGCGCAGGCTGGCAGAAGAGAAGATATGTCACGCGGCGACTATTCTATTATTAATCTCTCTGGCTGGACGTTGTCAAAAGAATGTCTAAAATTGTATTCTGTAATTATTTTGCTAATATAATGTTTACTGTAAAAAGAGCGTTTAACAATATATACCCTCTCACTAACGTCTGACAACGCCTTACGTCAGTCAGGAATTATTTTGTAACATGCTTGCATAGAATTAACAGTTTCCATATTTTGAAAGTGCTAACACTTTTATATATAGATACAGGTATATTTGATGTTTAAATTTAGAAAAAAACTTGTTAAATGTATTATAAAACGTGTGGGAAATGTTTTTTGTAAATACGGATGCTTGGACACCTTTATAGCCGTTTTGATTTATAACACGTTTTTTTTTATTTCGAAAGAATACAACTGCGCGAATATATTCTTGTATAGTAATTACGATTAAAAATTAAATTTAAATTATATACATTTTGTAAATTACGTTCCGTTCATGTGAATTTATTATGAGTATAAAAGAGTTTATATTGTTCAATCATGTTTTTTGAATTCCTTTTTTTTGTGTATATTTTTATTTAACTAAACACCGTGCGCACACTGTAAAGTTTCCTACAGAGAAAAAGTACATGCATAATAAAGCATGTCTTAATTCTAAATAGATGAACCTTTTAAATTCGTCTTTAATACATTTTTATTACCTTTGTAATGCCATTTCATATCATTGTCTCGAGCAATAAAAAATAAACCTAAAAATTAAATATTCCTTCTTCAAAACCCCTAATTGAAGACATCACGCAAATTAATCCATAAAGTACCGCACATTACAGTTTACGCTCAATAATGCACAAGGAAGCGCAATAAGTCCAACACAATAAATCATCGGTTGTATCAACAATGGCCGCACATAAATCTAACCGTAGCTGCAGACTCCCCCGTGGGAACCTATCACCGTTACTATTCCTACTGCTTGCGCATTCATTGCGCACGATCTTTAGAAATTGTAATTTAATTAGAAGCTCCGTATAGTTTGTGTGTATTGCTGTGATTTTCCTGGAATTTACTCCTGTAGAATAAAAAGTAGGTTAAAAATAATATGATTGCTGGCCGACCCCACAATGATGTTAGACTGTTAGATATAGCAGAATATAATAATGACTTAAGAGATTTTTTTTTATTTTATGCCCTTTGGTCAAGGAAAATTCCCGCAGTAATGTAATTTTTCCTTTTCTGCTATTTGAATACTGGCAACATTGTTTTGACGATGTAATGATTAACTGTATTTATTGGTCCTTCGCGCTTTCCTGTGTTTAGCAGTAGTTACGATCTTTAGTCTAATTAAATTGATTATTGCTAAACGTACGTGTGTTGACTGCCTCGATGTCGTATGTATTACGATACGAATGTAGCGCTGAGGTCTCGGGTTCTATCCCCGGGTCGGGCAAAATATTGCGTTTTTATACTTAATATCAGCTCGGAGTCTGGAATTCATGCCCGATATGGCGATAGGCTTGCCCTCTATCACATCATGGGACGGAATACACGCGGCATAAGTGGGTGCCAGTTACACCTCTGCCTACCTCTTCGGGGATAAAAGGTGTGAATGTAAAGTATGTGTAATTATCGTTATCTCAATATATTGAAGTGATAGGTATTGCTGGGTCAATACTGACATCTCTATCTCAAATCATAATATTTATAGTAATACCATTAAGCATCAGATCGTAAGTGTTGTTGTATTGTTTGTAATATTTTAGTGTATTGTAATAAGTGCCATTTTTGCAATTCAATATTCTAGATGGAGTTGTCACTGCTAATTGATTTGCCGAATTTGAAACGATTAAACTGCTCGTTTCCCTGTTCATGTGTATAACAAGTGCTCTAAGTAATTCTAGTTATACAGAGATGACGTAATCACTTGCAAGAATAGGTACTTGTCGAAATTTTACCGACTCATTAGTATTAGGAGCCCGCAGTGTATTAGATTGTAGATCACGCATATCTGTTGTAACCATTGTTAATCTATGGACTTTTTAATTTTTTGTATTTGATCGGGTATTCTGGGATTCCTAGAATGAAACGCAGAAGCGACGGTAATTTTTTTTTCCGCGTACGTTTCGTAAAATTACATACATTTTATCGCATTCATGATTTCTAAGATGGTATTTCCCGTATTTAAATATCCATTCACTCCAAAGTCTATTTCTGCAGTACACAATACATACACACTGACGCACTTTATCCTTGAAAGGGGTAGGCAGAGGCGCAACTAGTGTACCCACTTTCCACCATGTGTAGGTACTTGCTTTGCTATGGAGGGAAATGGACAATTAATATTTCCAGCTCCTCCCTATCTTTCTATTTGAGTAACGTCGTTGCGGGATAATGACAAATTAGTTTTCCCTGAGACTCGCCGAGCTTCATTGCTCCGTGTTATAAAATGCGTGCCACTGCTGATCCTGGCTTACAGGAGTTGTAGTGGTGGGTGTGAGGGCAGAAAAGTTTCTATGTGTAGGTACTCCATCTCATGATGCGATAGGGGCGAGCATATCACCATATCGGGCACAGATCCCAAACAGCAGTACACATAACAATAACATAAAGATACCAGCCCTGTATTATATACTGTCTGACAGCTGGGCACGGGCTTCCTCTACTTCTGAAAGCCTTTGTCAACTATGCTACAATACAATAGATGGTAATTGATATTTAATTTGATCTAATTATTTCCACTACTTTCTCTATTTTTCTGTCATAAGGGTCAACTGCCTAACTTACCATTGAACGAAAAAAAATCAATCCAGCATCAACAAACATGGCTCCATAACCGACAGTAACAGCGATTTTGCAATGCATTTTTCCTTCAAATCCACATTACTAGCACTGATTACGTAAACTGGGACATCCCACACGATTCCCACACGTCTTCATGTATTTAACATAATCCAAATGTGCTTGAATTATAACCTTAATTGCGAGCGGTTAGTTCAGATATTTTATAATTTGTAACCACGTAACGTAATATGTGGGTATTTTGTAGGATTGAGTTAATGTTTGGTATAAATCATGGGTAATTAAGTTGGATAATATTGTTTAATATAGACGAAGAGAAGAACTATTAGCATGACAGGTCTTAGCTTGGATTTTGAAGCACAAATCTCTGATTTTTCGAAATTACGTGCATTTATCTTGTTTAGTATTGCTACTCTTACTGTCACAACATCGTTTTCATTAGTTATTTACAAACAACAATAGAATTAATAATATAATAATAATATCAGTCCTGGCTACTTCTGGGCACGGGCTCCTCTGCTATTGAGAGGGTTTAGGCCTCAGTCCACCACGCTGGCTTGGTGCGAATTGATAGACTTTACTACCCTCAAAATTCTTGTAGAGATCCCCTCAGGAATGCAGTTTTCCTAACGATGTTTTTCTTTACCGTTAAAGCAAGCGATAATTCACAAACAATATTCACATAAGTTTATAAAAGTCAGAGTTGTCTGCCCTAGATTTTTGATACTACAGACCTCCGGCTCAGCAGTCCGTTCCACTCCAACTAGGTTATCACAATAAATGTGAAAAAATAGTTTTTTTGTCACTGAAGTTAAATCAAACAAAGCTTATCAAGATTTTCCAATAGTCAACCTTACAATCGGTTATAAAACTGTTATTATAGTAACGGGTTTTCTTTGCATGAGGTAACATTAAGTACGCTGATGCTAATAGGCTAGGAAACGGCAGCAGAGCGTACAGCGGCGCGTCCGAGTTGCCGCCGCGTCGCGTCGACGTCGACGTCACAGCACCTGTAAATACGTCGACTGTCATGTTAACAACCTTATACATCACACCTTTACGGTCCATTTCACAACTTCAGAGTAAGGGCCGGAGCATATATTTAGCGGAGCGCAGCGCAGAGAATTTTTAACTATCAAACTATTATCAACATTGTGTTCACTGAAATAATATTCAAAATCCATTGACACAAGAATGATTTACATGACATTGTTGCTATTCGTCACATAAATGTATAAGCCGGCTAAATAAAAAAGTCACAGTAATCTATGCTCCCAAATAAATGATAATAAAATTAGTACTATCTACATTAGCTGTTTAATATGATAACTATAAAAAAAAACTTAACACATGTAAAACAGGACCTTAGAATTTTAAAAATTTACGTGAATAATAAGTTTCAGGAGAAACATTTAATTGTGATTATAAAAATATTGATATATATTTATAAAACACTTTAAAAAATTGTTCGGAAAATTGTAACTATTTCAATGAAGATTAAAAATGATATTCTAATCTTTAAAACGTTTTATGAGGCAAATCCCTAATCCTGCTTCGGTGGCGTCATTTGTGTATGATATGGCGATAGACTCGTCCCCTATCACATCATGGGACGGAATACACATGGCGGAAAGTGGGTGCACCTGTTGTGAGTCCATTTTTAATATCACATGATCGTGGTGACCTCAGACATTAAACAAACATATCAACACATTTCCAACTGTCTCACCTATAATCAAGATTAGCATTTCGATTCCGTCAACGCTTGCGCTGGTGGGCGGTGAAGCGTTCGCTCCCAAAAAGGCAATTACCACCGACGTCTTGTATAAAAACCATACATGTCCATTGACTAGGAAAAATGAAATACGTTACGCACCTTGGCTGACCAAAAATGATGATCAAACGATATTTTTGTCAGTGACTGGACCTGATGATAAACTTGAATAAATCCCTCTAAGCCGAATTTCGGCCACGACGGCCAATTTTAACGCCGATCAGCTAAGTACGCAGGAGATATATAAGTCTACCTTTATACTCTTTGTATATAAAGTGTAATAAAATAAAAATATAAGCTAGTTTTAAGGTGAAATAATTGTATGTATAATTCTTTTATTAGGCTATATAGTCACTAAGTAAAAAGCCTTTAAATACATAAAAAAAAAACTTAATCACTCGCAAGAACAGTCAAATCGAAATACATTAAACTTGGGCAGTAACCCAGAAGAGGGTTTTAGGAAATCCGGATGACACCGCTATCATTCGCGATACCGCTGCCCAACCGAATTAAAACCGGACTAAAATGACCCCTCGAGTTTACTTTTAGTGAGAATAGCACATTTTATTACGTGGGAATAGACACAGCTAATGAATACTCAGTATACGTTCTTGTTAAAATATATCAGGAATTTCTCACTAACAGTGGCGAGGGATGCAATTTTTCGAAATGTAACCCGAGACAACATATAAGTACTAACTTCTAATAGCTCTGTGTGTGGAGTAAGAGATGACGTAAATCATGTTTTGTGGGAGTGTGTGCGGAGTGAACCTCATTCTTTGAGCTTCAATGAGGGCAGTTTTTTGTCGATTCCGGTATCGGATGAGGCTAGGTCTTTATTAAAAAAAAAATGATATCATCAAAAGTGAGTAGGCACGGGTAAAAGTGGACGTATGGAGCGACATAGTCGTGAAATATCGACCAAGCTCCTTAAACAAGAATTTAAAAAAATAACTTCTAATAATATATATTAGGTATAAAAGCGGCTTGAAAACTGTTCTGATGATAGATTTTACATAAATTACAAAAGGGAAGCCGGTAGGAATCGGGTTATATGGACCCTTCGCCACTGCTCACTAATATGTACTCCGATAATAAACATTCCATCAAAATCCGTTTAGACTTTACAATTATCAGTCTAAACGTATGCAAGGGCTCGTGCTTAGCAAAGACCATCAGTTTAAAAGACACCGTAGGCAGACTAATTACTGGAAAAATCCAGGAGTAATAGTGGTTGTTAAACCGGAGGATCGCCTGTACATAGTTAGCAAGGTAACCCGGGCGATAACCATGACGGCTGCCAAAAAAAATACTGGAAATTATGGAACTTAGCTTCTATATCTCAGGATGATGAACGCAATGCACTTCTACTTTGGTTGGTGTTGTACTTTTTTACTTCATTCATTGATTGGAATTCATTCGATTTTTATTAATCTTAATTCAAAAATAATACTTAATCGAGCTATAAAGAACCAATGTTAGCTCTAAGAAACAAACTAAAAATAAACAATACATTGAACAATCAAAAAATCTTCAAGAGATACGACATACCCGTTCGTTGACTCGAAGATAGAAAGTTGTTAATTAAGAACGGGTGATTGGCATGATTGTGCAATCGTATGCAACGGCCATGTGGCTGAATAGGGAAATACCTTTGCTATGGAAAGTGTTATAACTAATACTTCGCCTGCGGTTTCGTGTCGCTGTTATTTAATACTAGATAGTGACTTAACAGCATTTAAAGGTTCTCAGTTGTTTTTTTCGTTGATAGCTTTTTGTTAATGTTTATTTAAGTACAATAAATAAATCAAGAGTCAGAGGGACAAGCCACTAAATAAAAAATAAAGTTAAATTAAAGCCTTTTAATAGTAAATAAACATTTAAAAATTTCTTTTCACATAACTGTACTAAATTGAAACCGTGGCAAAATTCTACTTTAATTGAGAAAATCGTGCACAAACGTACACACGTACGTAGTGATTTGTATAACATCGGACACGCGAATCGATTTTAGTAAAACGAATAATCGATTACGTGGCCTCTGTACAGCGTGGTCTTGCTTCATATCGTAAGGGCGTTTAGGTCACGACACTCGCCCAATATGGCTTTTACCTAGAATTTAAGCAAATAGTCCGAAATTCTAATTCAGTTTGAATTATCTGTGTAACAGCAAAATATATCAAAATACATTATATTTAATGTATATTTTGGATTACATTTATAAAATAGTATGAATTTTTAGTTCAATTATTTTTCAGATGACAAGACTAAAAACTTTTTATCGATATATAGTTAGTTCATAGACAGAGTTACGAACTTACGATTTGTTCGTTTTATTATGCTGGCGCCAAAGCTCATTGTTTATAAATATTGGTGGGTGCCAAATTTAATAGAGCTTATTGTATTCTGAGCAATATCATCCCACAACCCAATTAGTGGGATCCCACCCACTTCTCAGTTCCCATCGGAAAAGAACAACGGAATATAACTTTAGATTTGGAACATTTTTAAACGTATAGTATTCTAAATTTGAAAATTTCTAAAGTCCCAAACACCCCTCACGTGTTCTAATTCGAAAACCCTTCTCTATTCACTTAAGTTTGGCAAAGCATCAAATTTTTTTGGTATTAAAAGTCACAAGGCAAGTAACGGTAGTGCTAGGCTGACCTATGCCATAAAAATAACACTGATTAACTCTATACATAAGATGTAAATTATTTTGGGTTTTATCCCTAATCCTGTTAATGAAAATTTGTGATTTTCGAAAAACAACAGGCTCGATCGACTTGGTGTTTTGTAACAGCCATTTTGTGCACCCAATATGTAGGCTTTACTCTCATTTTATAAGAATAAAAAAACGACAATTTATTACTGAATGAAATGGCTTGAACTTCAGTTAATAAAACAGTAGACGAGTTTTAACAATCATTGCATAACTGGCTTTTACCGTTGTCTCCGTATAAAAGTTTAAAGCGTGGGAAATATGTTAGAATACAAAGAATCATCTCAGCCAGCGATAATGCAATAAAAATCTGTTCGCACCGCTTTTAAAATTGCCACAAACCAATGAACTCCATTTTTTAATTATCAAATGTCAAAGATGACGTATCCATACAGCCAAATAGGTTTTATAGCGTATCGCATTTCTAATTTTGTCTATGGATGCCAATATTGGGCATTTTGGCAAATTATGAATCAGTCTGAGTCACTCATCGAATTTATTAATAGCTTATAACGTTTCTTTTATGAAACTATATTTCTTAATTTAGTAATGTCTAATTCAGCTTGAGGCTATATTTGTTTAGCAAATTGATGCATCTATGTCTCAATTTATCGAATCAGTAGACCGCTATGTAGTATGTTTAATTTAGTAACTATTTAATTCGTTTCGAAATTGAGTATGTATGACGTATAGGTATAAATATAATTGGCTAAGATTGTTTGTCTGATATAGAGACAAACATAATACCTACATATTGAGTATATTTTTGTGCAACAAGTTGTTTTCGGCTAATCATCTTTTGGCTAAAATAATTTAAAGAGATAATGTTTATTGTTAAGAAAGGTTTTACTTTGTACTTAGAACTTTAGCTGAATTTACGAGGTACACAGATTTTAGGACGCTTATGGAATGAGGAATTCCTAAAGTCCATAATTATTTTTAGTTTTTACGTTGACAATGTTTCTCAATGTTTCATCTCGGGACCCTATCATACGAATCCAAACATGAGTTCTACCTTAATACGAAATTGACCACTGTCTGTAAAGTCAGGCCACTTATAAGTAGCGTCATGGTCACGTCATTGAGGAACAAAAGACCATATGTTTGATATTCACGTAGGAAGTTCATTAGCACAACGTCCCAACGACCGTGAGGAAAATTGCCTCCAATTGCACAATTGCAGAATCACATAAATATCAATATAATCATCTGCATTCCTTGCAATGATTCGCTAACATGCCAGTATTTAATTAAAACGATTCATAACACAATGGTGTCAGGCGATCATTAATGCAGGACTGCACTGGAGAAATAATAACATGTTTGTTTCTCTGGTATTCGCAAAAAATAAATGTTCTGCTACAACGAACAAAATTAAGAAGAACTTGTATCAAACGCCTCCCAAAAAAATATGTTTAAAAATGTTTATATTCCTAGATGGAATAAAATCATGTAAAATCGTAAACCGAGACTTTTTTTAAGCAAAGGTAACATTCCATTCAGCCTACATTACACAATTAAATACTTGACACAAATGTAAGTCATTCCCATTAAAAATAGCCATGTTTTGAAAAGCGGGCCACCGTGCAATCGCCATGTATATCAGCAATTAACTCTGTTAATAGACTCTAGTACAGACGTTGGATTTTCTTGCTAAGAATTCCGCTTGAAAAAATCTCCACGCATGCTACCGTTGTGGTACGAAAGCGTAAAATGGAACGGTATACAGAACAATGTATTTTATTAACATAATGCGGTGCGGATTAGAGGGCCTTGTAAGGATTGTCATAAAAGAAAATATAAGTTATTCTAAACCGTGGATAAATAATAATATCAATTAAAACCGACATGATATTGATCGCAGGTACTCGGTGGAAATAGGCCGCTTTTGACAAGTCCATCTATAAATCTTTAAGGGATGCCTATGTTCCGCAGTGTACCTCATATCGCTGATGATGAAAAATCATGATATCCGAATGTTTTGAGATCAAATAATCGATTAATATCATGTTTCTATAAAAGTATTCGACAGAGAAATTACAAACTATTTGTTTTACAATATCATTATTTGCTAACTTATGGCATCGACAAGAAATTATGATCAAATAGTTTATAGAAGCGAAGTAGTGAAGACTTTTAAATAAATGTGTTCTTATCTTATTTCATATTATTCTTGACCTGTTCAAACACAAATGGCTTTTTAAATAAAAGATCGAATAAACACGATATGTAAATTAATTCTAATCAAATGTTCTATTTCGTAACTTAATTGAAATGTCAAGATAATATTACGTGGGTATTCACTCTAATATTATATTGTAGTACTTCTAGACTGAAAACTGACCAAAAACATAATAGTTCTTCTATTCACACTCCGAATGGCTAGGCAATGACCCCCACCAACGAAAGAACTAATATATATAAAAGTTAATATCGTCGCTGTAGGTGGAGAACTGTAAGCGCATACCTTCGTTACATTATTTACTTTTTCTACAACAAAATATATATTATTTGAATATATTTATTTCTCCACTTTTAACATAAAAAAAGCTATAATTTCGAAACGGAATAAGATAATGAAATGCTTGTTGGGCCAAAATATGCGCCATGTTTTGGGCAACACAAAAGTGATGAAAGTCCAAAATGGCCAAAATCCGAGTTATTTAGTTCTCCACCTACAACGACGATATATATATGTTAAACGAAATTTAAAAACTAAGAATAACTTTTGGTCCAGCAATTGCAATCCAGAACGCAAAAAGAATTGCTATCTTTAGTTTCGAAGTTGCATACAATAAATTTATGCGCCGTGGAAACTGTCTTCAACAAGTTTCAGCTTCTTAATAGTGTTTCTCGGTAACATGACAACGTCTGCGTGTCGCCTAAACACGCAAACTCCTTGTCAATATAAAAACCATTTTTCACTGACCTTGTCGCAAACGTTAAAAGTGAGTGGTGCAAGTCCTTTTAAACTTGAACTCTGTATTACGGCCGGGTCAAAGTTTACATTTGCATATAAATCACCGTGTTTTTTACTTTTCTATTGTTCTATTAATTAGCTTGCGTCAATTTTGATACAATGGGAGTTGCAGTTGCTTTTTGTTGGTATATCCTGTTTGAATGTTTTGTGTATGGAAATAAATGTTAGTTTGTGTTTTATCACGAATAACTACATCAATGAGTTGAAACTAGCGGTGTAGATAGTTGTGGTGTTCATGACGAAATTCCGATTTGTCAGAATATACTTATTAAAACAGTCATTATTAGTTTTATTCTTTGGTTAGTAGCTTTGGTACCACTAATCCATGACTTGTTAGACTTCAGCCGGTAGCGATCTTTTGTGATAATGTTTAAAAATATGTTTTTCATAAAGGCAAGCACAGAATAGATAAAACCTCAAGAGCAACTCCTGCCGTCTCTTGTTTACTAATTTTGATTGCAAGTAAGTGCTAGTATCGCATGGCAACTTAATATAGATTTTTCGTATTAACGTTATGTGAACTTTATAATTATACGTTTGGGAGTGCCTGAATGCGAAGTAGTAGAATTTGTCACGTTCCGTTTTGCGTAATGTATGGATGATATATTAAAAGATGCAGTATTAAAGTCGTTATCGATCGTTCAATAATAATTAGAGGCTATCCATATATATATTTTGCACATGTTAAGATTGAGGAACGTGTTAACGAAATGTGACATTATGTGATTAGCGGGCGGGGTCATAACTTTTGTGACGTGACATAGCAAAATCTTCAGTATTAAAACACAGAACATTAACTGTGATCAAAAACAGTGATACATGGTATGTATAAAAACATATGATGTCACACCAAGGGAGTCACGCAATTGTCACCACGGGTGACATGGATGGAAAAAGGGCTCGAAAATCATAAAATTCGTATAAGGTAATTTATGGATGATCCCTTATTCGAAGTTGTGATAAATACATTCTTTACATCTTATTTTCCAATTCTATACGATAGAATAGCGAAATATTATTTTTTATTTGATTACAAACGAATCAATGCCATCGACATAAGAAAGTGCTTAAATTTTACGAACGATAATTTGTATACGTCGACTTAGCAGCCGACACCAGTCACCGATCAATTACATTCAAGATTACTAACTCGATGTAATTACCATTAATCCATTCAAATACTGGCTATTCTAGTATGTTTTGAATTGGCATATCTATTGCCATTTCTGTCAGTCACGTAATATAGAGTGAAAGCGGGTCTCAAGTCTCAACCCGGACCGGAATTATCGTCAAGGGACTTATTCCCTGTGCAATGGTACCGTACGTAGTTGATGGATGAGCCACATTTTAATGTTAAGACTTATTTGATGCATATAATCGATTTCTATTGGCTTGGATTTCCATAAAGATAAATTATTTATATAAAGTGTATAATTAATATTCTTCAAATAGTAAATACATCATTTGCGCTTTATAATAGTACATAATAGGCACACAGCATTATGAAACATTTGGTATTACTGCAAACGGGAAGAAAAAAATGATTAATATTTCGAAATAAGAGCAAAAAAAATCTTAACTCAATTCTATTCAACATAGGATTCCACGAAGCTGAAATTATAAAGTGGAGACATGTACAATTATCAATTTAAGAAAATACACATCCCCAAAATAACGAAGAAGACAATTGCATAGATACCATTTATAAAGGAAAAATGATTTAATCACTCTAATAAAATACAAAAATAACTTGCTGACATTTTGTTATCACAGAACACGTTTTTGTTGCGTAACAAAAATTTAAATAATTACATTAAACAGCAGACGACGTATTCGATTTTAATTTGAAATGTGTACGAAATATTCAATTTTACATACTCAGTTACTATTATCATACACAGTGTATAGATAAAAAGAATTATCATGGCTGCGGAAATAATAATCAGTACAGTATACCTTTACGTTAATTGGGGTTTAATACAAAATATCTCTCCCAGATAAGATATAGACTTAATTTCAGTATCATTTAAAACCATCGGCTTAATATTTTATAACTATATGTTTAGATTTTTATAATTGCAATTTAATATACAAAAATCGGCTAGTAATAGAGGATATAGGTAATCTCTATTACTGTTAAGTACATTTATTTAAAATATGACAATAATAACTTATCTGCAAAGAAGTAAAAAAAAATACAAAAATTACCTGTATCCTTTACATTACGTTATAAAAATACAAAAACTAACGTTCCATTCTGAACCGACTATGTTTCATAACCAAGTTATTTGCCTCCATGTTCCAAAAGGTCACCCGTTTCATTCATAACGAAGTAAATAACACCGAGAAACCACTGTGATGTAAACGTTTGACTCACATTCTGAAGACACCGAACTTGCTATCTCTGAATGGAGCATTCAATGCTGCTGATAAGCTCAGTCCAATCACTTTCCTTGTATCGACTGGAGCGACGATTCCGTCATCCCACAATCTAGCAGTACTGTAATACGGACGACCTTCCTTCTCGAACTGTGCTTCTAATGGTCCTCTTACTTTCTTTTCATCTTCATCAGTCCACGTCTTACCTTCTCTTATCGCTTTTTCTTTTGCTACTAAGGATAGAACAGTCGCAGCTTGAGGCCCACCCATTACAGATATTCTAGCATTGGGCCACATGTATAGGAAGCTGGGGGAGTATGCGCGTCCACACATGCCGTAGTTTCCAGCACCAAAACTGCCTCCTACAATGACAGTAACCTTCGGTCCCTTGAAACAGCTCACTGCGGTCACCATTTTAGCTCCATTCTTAGCTATACCACCTGCTTCGGCCTCTCTGCCTACCATAAATCCAGTAATATTCTGTAGGAACAAAGAGGAATCTTCCTAGCTGCGCAAAGTTGGATGAAGTGAGATCCTTTCAGAGCTGCCTCCGATTGTAAAACTCCATTGTTTCCAATAACACCTATGCTTGTCCGTAAACATCAAATCCACACTAAAGTTTCTCCATAGAGTTGTTTGAACTCGTGGAATCTGCTTCCATCTACCACTCGTGCTATAACTTCTCTAATATCGAATGGTCTTTGAATATTCGCTCCGACAATACCATGAAGATCTTGGATATCGTGTGAGGTTCATCTACCTTTGGGGAATATATTCTAGTTCTTTGTCGTTGTCCAGTTCAAATTGGAAAATGCATTCCTAGCTAAATTAAAGCAATGTCGTCATCTTGAGCATAATGATCTGTCACGCCAGACTGACGACAACAAGTCAGCGCCTCCTAAATCTCAGATGAACAGATTCTCCAGTAGCAGCCTTCACTAAAGGAGGGCCGGCTAGGAAAATCGTTCCCTGGTTATTTATTCGCTCGTCGCCTTTTATATATGCTCCGTCCAGCAGTAAACAATACCATAAGAACTTGACATAAAATATTACAATAGCGCGCGCACCACACGAAGTAATAAATAAAAATCCCGAGTATTTAATATTAAACCGGGAGCTGTGAAATATTTACTCGATACGTTACGAATCAGAGCTCGAGCTAGTTGCGAGTCTCAGGGCAGCTACTGGAACGGTATTAGCACTGTACGAACTGTATAATAATTAACTGCAAATTAGTCTGCCCATGTTCGTGAAATCATAATATTATTGTCGGTGTCTTGGCTTGCTACTCCCTTTATTCACCTGTTATAATAGCGGTCCATATGTCATTAGCAAAATTATGCGAGCTGTACCTCAAATTATTTTCAAAGCGGTTTGGTACTGATAGCTCATATTCATAACAACTATTGTCCAATTAAGACAAGTTGAGTTAGTGAACAATAGAGTTCGCCAGTGTCACACACAGCGGCTCGCATTGTGCCGCC
>NW_023593780.1:0-2718 GCF_014839805.1 Manduca sexta
AACCGCTCAGTCGCCCCCACGAAGGCTGGGCGGTAGTAATAAGGTACTTTCTCCGCGAAACCAAAAGGTTAGGTTAGGTTGGGGTGGGGTGCTAGGTCGGAAACCTCCTCGTGGTGGTGCACCCTGGGCAGCAACGCGTCGATCAGACCGATCTGGCTGTTCTGCGCGCCGGCGAAGAGCCTGACAACGTGGTGTTGTCGGTCGTCGCCTGTTGCGGCGGCCGCGGTGGAGTTAGGCCGTCGGACAGTGTCGTCGTCGACCAGTGTCTCCGTCACTTGTGGCGTTGGCGGAGTAAGGCCGCTGACGATATTTTCCGCCGTCGACTAGGACAACGTCGTGGGGCCCATCTCGGGCAGCTCCCGGTTCCGTCCGGGGGGTGTCGGCGGGCTCGGTGTGCGCTCACCCGCCCCGAGCAGGCAGTGGGGGATTTTCCCTTTCATTGCCACCGTCATAGATCGTAACCCGGTATGGAGGTCTGTGGAGATGTCTCGCGCTCCTGCCGGACCGAGGGTCTTGGCTTAACCGCCCGGACCGCGAGGAAGAAAACCTCTATAAAAAATCACCCCGAATCCCAAGCGGCGGCGCACCCCGCGAGGGATGCATGGCCGATGGGTAGTTCGGTCTCGAGTGCGACCCCCGCCAGGTACCGGCCGACACTCTGTGCGGGTTACGCTAGGCTTACCCAGGTACAGGGGCTGCCTGGGCGGACCACCCTTTCCCCCACTCGTGGGAACAATTATGGAATCCTTTAATCAAAACAAAACCCCAATAATTTTATTGACGAAGTTGCCTTCTTCCGGTTTCGTCCGGAGAGGCGGTGGTCGGGGTGCAAGCCCAACGACGATGATGTAGCGAAGGAGATAACGGGCGCGATGCCCATGGAGGTGGCAGCTGAATTCGTACGGCCCTGAGCCTGGACTCGGACTCGAGTGGGTGGCTCTACTGTACGAAGCAAAAAGCTCTGGAGGAGGAACTCGCACTCAAGAAACAGCTTTTCGCAGCTGAGTCTCACCAGCGACACCGACGAACCAGCGCCGAAGACGCAGGCGATCGACGGCAGAGTAGAGACGCCCGCCCTCAGTCGGCAAATATGTCGGCTTGAGGAAAGCTCAGCTCGAGCGGGATAAGCTCCAGCGCGAGGAGGCGAAGAAGAAGAGCCGACAAGGAGGCTGGAGGGACCGGCTCCCATTTTGTCAAGTCGCCGATCCTTCCTAAGGTATCAGACACTGAAGAGGACCGACCCGTGCTGAGGGGAAGACCTAAAGGCAGTGTATCCAGGTAGTACGCACAACAGTGAGGAAATCTGGCAACCTCAAAGGTACTTCCCAGAAGGCCCTAAACTGGGTCACAAACAAAATTGCCAGGTATGTAGACCAACCTGGGTCCGCCGCAATCGCTCTTCTTGAGAGCGAGGCTAAGAAGTGGCAGGAGAACTGTGCCCGGCTCGAGGCAAACATGAAGTTCATACAGGAGGAGAACACAGCTCTCAAACGACGCCTGGAAGAGCTGGAAGCGGCCGCCAAAGGGCCGTCAACAGAGGAAATGCTGGCGATGGTCGAAGCGAGGGTCCAAGCCCAAATGGAATCTATCCTCATGGGCCCGGCGCAACGGCCCCCGCTGGCACACGAGACGAAAAAGGCTACTACCGGAGATGTGCAACTCCCAGTGAGCGATGGCTATGTCGGCGGAACTCCAAGCCAAGCCGAGGAAGGAGGGGAAAAGGAAGGGGAAAAAGACAGCCCAGCCCGCTCCGGCTCCGCTCCTGCCCCCACTATCACCCCCGCTCCCATTCGCTGGGCCTCCAGCGCGCCGCCACAACCGTCGCGGGTCCTCCACGGCCCCGGCGACTACGACGGCATCGACAGCAAAGACCAGGACCGAAGGAGACACCGAAACAAAAGCCCCAAAGAAGGGCAAGAAAGAACGGACCGCCTCAGCCCAACCTGCTCCAGAGCCCCGCGTGCTGCCGCCAGCCCCGGCTAACGTGGACACGCCGTGGGGCGCGGTGGTCAGAAGAAGAAGGGGAAGCCGGCAGCAGCGCCAACAAACAACACGCAGCCGCCGAGACCGACGCGCCGGAAAGAGCCAAAACTGCGGCCGCCACGTTCTGCGGCCGTAGTCATCTCCCTCACACCAGCAGCAGTTGCGAAGGGCTGACCTATAAGAGCGTCCTAATGGACGCTCAAAATAAGGTAGACCTCACCGGATTGGATATATCGAGGTTAAAGCCGAAGTTCACGGCCACGGGCGCCCCGATGTACGAGGTGCCCGGGGCCAATTCGAAGGAGAGGGCCGACTCCTTTCGCCGCGAGGCTGAGGGAGTGCTTCGGTGGGTCGGAGGATATTAAGATCTCCCGGCCCACGAAGACTGCAGAACTGCGGCTGACGGAGTTGGACTACACGGCCACTCCGGAGTCGGTCGCGGCGGCCCTCTCCAGAGCCGGTGAGTGTCCCGCGGACACAATCAAAGTGGGGCAAATCCGCCCCGATCGATCCGGCGTTGGGACCGCCTGGGTTCGCTTGCCCATAAAGGCGGCCCAAAAGGTGAAGGGGGCGGGCCGAATATTAATCGGTTGGACCGCGGCTCGGTGACTGTCCTCGAGTCGCGGCCCCTGCGGTGCTTCCGGTGCCTGAGAGAGCGGGCACGTAAGGGGAGCGCTGCGACTGCGCAGTGGACCGCAGCGAGTTGTGCTATCGCTGCGGTCAGGCGGGCCACAA
>NW_023593781.1:0-19829 GCF_014839805.1 Manduca sexta
GTTACCCCAACGCTAACCACTCACTATATAAATACAGAAAAATAGCGCTCATTATTTTGAGACATACGATGTTAGTCCTAGAAAGGCAATCAATTAGCATTCTTCTTCAAAACAGAAAAATGTTTTCACAATACTTGGCAATAATAATGCTTACATATTTTTAACCGACTTCAAAAAAAAGGAGGAGGTTATCAATTCGACGTGAATTTTTTTTTTTTGTATGTTTGTTACCTCAGAACTCGCTCATTTATGAACCGATTTGGAAAATTCTTTTTTTATTCGAAAGAATTTCTCTCCAGATTGGTCCCATAAAATTTTTTCAAGATCGCTTAGGTAGTTTGGTTTTAAAATTAAAAACTACAATAATTATGTCGTCCAAGAAAACGAAATCGCGAATTTAGCTTTCCTGTGACGTATTTAGTTATGTTTTTGCATTGAGTTTGGTTGCCTGTACTTCTCACATACTTATACATATAGCATAAAATCTTTTCACCGTGTCAGGGGTAGGCAGAGGCGTAACATTTCATCGCGATAGTCGTACTGTGTGTGAAACATATCAGTTGTGTTTTTGGGTTGGGTTTAATTGACTGTACTTCTTACATACATACATATATGTATATAGCATCACACTTTTCCCTTTTTAGGGTAGGCAGCGATGTAACACCACAGCGGAATAGTTATAGTATGATCGAAATATATCAGTTATGTTTTTGCGTTAGGTTTGCTTGAATCTACTTTTACATACATATATATAGCATCACACCTTTTCCCCTTTTCAGGGGTAGGCAGAGGTGTTACACCACAGCGCGATAGTTGTACTGTGAGCCAAATATATCAGTTGTATTTTTGCGTTAGGTTTCCTCGAATTTACTTCTTACATAAATATATATAGCATCACACCTTTTCCCGTGTCAGGGGTAGGCAGAGGCGTATAATTTCATCGCGATAGTCGTACTGCGTGCGAAACATATTAGTTGTGTTTTTACGTTGGGTTTAGTTGACCCACTTTTTACATACATATATATATGTAGCATCACAACTTTTACCCTTTTCAGGGGTAGGCAGAGGTATTACACCACAGCGCGATAGTTGTACTGTGAGCCAAATATATCAGTTGTGTTTTTGCGTTGGGTTTAGTTGACTCTACTTCTTACATACATACATATATATAGCATCACACCTTTTACCCCTTTCAGGGGTAGGCAGAGGTGTAACACCACAGCGCGATAGTTGTACTGTGAGCCAAATATATCAGTTGTGTTTTTGCGTTAGGTTTGCTTGAATCTACTTCTTACATACATATATATAGCATCACACCTTTTCCCTTTTCAGGGGTAGGCAGAGGTGTAACATTTTAGCGCGATAGTCGTACTGCGAGCGAAACACATTAGTTGTGTTTTTGCGTTGGGTTTAGTTGACTCTACTTCTTACATACATACATATATATAGCATCACACCTTTTCAGGGGTAGGCAGAGGTGTAACACCACAGCGCGATAGTTGTACTGTGAGCCAAATAATATCAGTTGTGTTTTTGCGTTAGGTTTGCTTGAATCTACTTCTTACATACATATATATAGCATCACAGCTTTTCCCCTTTTCAGTGGTACTCAGAGGTGTAACTCCTCAGCGCGATAGTCGTATCGTGAGCGAAACACAACTATGCCATTGAGACGGTCTATTTTTACTAACACAAAAAGCAAAAGATAAAAATAATTTTAACAAAAATTAAACCGCCTTCAAAACCACTCAAAACCAAAAATAATTTCACATAACAAGTATATATTGGATACCAATTTTGGAGTCGGTGCCTAATTAAAATTGCTAGTTAAGCTAGATAAATACATTAACGAATATACGAAAACAATGTGCTGCCAGCGTACAAAGTCAGCAAGTCAGATCGTCACTGGAGATAAACACATCGCCGCAGCACAGCAAGTGGAAGCTATTAAGGAAATATTTAAATTTGTGAACTGTACGCTACCCAAATTCTTCACCTGTTATATATAGCTGGTCAAATGTGGGTGTATTACACTCCCTGCCTCAAAAAAGAGGAAATAAAAGATGAAACACCATACATGTGCTTGGTATTACACCTTTCACTGTGTATGTTGTAGTACACGCAAACCTACTCCTTTTAATTGATTTGAAAGAAATTTAGCTCATAGATGGACTATGCAACAAATATAGCTAACTAGCAATTTTAATTAGGCACCGACTCCAAAATTGGTATCCAATATATACTTGTTATGTGAAATTATTTTTTGGTTTTGAGTGGTTTTTGAAGGCGGTTTAATTTTTGTTAAAATTATTTTTATGTATAACACTGTTCTGTGTCTATCATGCCAGATAAAACAACTTTTCTAAAAACATCAATACTAGCCAACCAATACCTGACAAATCAAACTCTTCATTTGAAAATAATGTCAACGTTCGAGTGGGTCACTGGGGGGTCGCGGGGATCGTGGGGGGTCACGGCACAGCCGTCCGTAACAGCTTTAACTAAATTTATCGGCCGACACGGCTTGTAATTGGCCTTGCGACCAGGAGCGAGGCGTTTGTGTTAATTCCGCATAAGGGCTAATTGGCAATCGCTGGCCTTTTGGCCATGTTGGGCTTTAGTGGACTGTATCGCTTGCGGACATGAAATTAGGGTTTGTGTTGTGGTTTAAAGTGAAATTTGGTTGTTTAAGATCGCTTGTTCGGTTTGTGTTGTTTTGGGTTTGTTGGTGGTAGAATATATTTTATTTCCGCTCGGATAGCGGCCGCCGTGCACAAGTTGTTAAAACCAATAGTGGCCCAAGTAAGTGTGTCGCGTTCCAGGATCAGCCTGTGTACATCGGGTTCCAATTGGCCGGCATAATTATGTCGTGGCCCACGTAAATGTGTCTCGTTTCGGGATCACCCTGTGTACATCCGATTTCAACTGGCCGGCATTATTATATCGACTGCCGAGGGGTAATCATCCCTCGTCAGTCGACATTCTATTGACTCCACAATCAAGGGCAGAGGGGTCACTTTGCTGTGCCGTACAAAAAAGTAACGGCTAAGACTTCTTAACGAGTAACCTCATCCTTTGAAGTCGGTAAATACTTATCCTAAGTAAAACTTACTTTATTTCAGTATTTAACATTAGCGTTAACATAAAAGGTCATTATGTTACATCATTAGTTTGATCACGTAGACGGTATCAACTTGCTGACAAATATTACACTATTATAAAATTAAATAAATTTACAGTCGCTTCAGTGATTTCAGCAATCATTTAAATAACATGTATACCAAATTCTAGATTAATTTTTTAAATTAAACTATTTTTCGGAAGCTATCGCGGTTTCAAATATTTTCGTTTTTTCCCGACGTTTCGAAGACTTTGCAGCCTTCATGGTCATGGGGGGGACTGAGGTGTTGTTCATCCGCAAAGTCAAAGTTACAATATCTACTTTGACTTTGCGGATTAATTTTAATGTCTAACATTGGCGTAAACATAAGAAGTCATTATAGATATTTTTAATATATTTTTTTAAGTGGAGGCCACGAACTGGCAAGGAAGCGTCCTACGTCCACCCATGAGGTGGACAGATGACCTCATTAAAGTCGCAGGAGGTCGTTGGATGCCGGCCACTTACGTTAGCTCGTTCTGGAAATCTTTGGAGGAGGCCCATGTTCAGCAGTTGACATTCAGCGGCTGATGATGATGATTGTTTGTGTTAATCCAAAAAGGTACACAGTATAGTAAACAGTACTACAAAAAGGCTTTACACACGAGAGAATTACAAAAAACACAAAACATACTATATTTAATAGGATCGACAAACAGCATTAAATCAGTAGTATGACGGCATCCACTATCATTATATACAAAGATTTATAGCGTAGGCAATATCTAGGTGTAATGTGCCTCAATAACAGGCTTGTCGGGTAATCTCGTAATTTTATGAACGGCTGGCTTAATCAACAGAAAATACGTGACGCAGGCAAACTAAAATTGATTTTTAATTTCTTTGGTATGCATGTTTAGGACTCTGTAAATAGCTGGATGCATTTAAGTGTTAATATAGTTTGAGAAATGAAATACAATAAAAATAAATTATTCCAGCTAGCCAGCAATGTTTTATGAAATATTGAGCATAAAAACTATTATTTTTTTTCGTATATTTGATATTGTTAAATAAAATTGCGTTTTTTTTAAACTCATCCGAGTCAATGAACTTCAAATACAATATTCTTTATAATAATAATTGATAAGTTTCGCGATGTGTACATGTATGTATACATAGACTTAAATGACACTAGCTTTTGCTCACAGCTTCGTCACCGTGATAGTTTTTCCGGGATAATATGTAGCTTCATTGATTCCCAGAGTCTTTCTATCTCATATAAAGTTTTATCGAAGTCCGTTCGGTAGCTTTTAGAAATGCAGTGGGTGACTTTGTTTTAAAATATTTAAGGATTGACCACATAAATAGACCAAGTCCAAAAGTAAAGGAATCCTTAATTCTGGAAAAATATAAACAGTTTTATTCGACGAACTATCACACAAGCAGAGTTGCGACCAAACCCATCTCTACTACTACTCTTATAATATCGATTAATTAAGTATATACAAATATCTAAACTCTTTGAACCCGCTTAACGAATTCATCAAAAGCAGTTATGACATTCAGGAATCCCAATAATTCCAAAACGTTCGCGGTTCGTCTGTTTTAATCAAGTAAATCGTCTTTATTTGAAGCGCCTGGAACGCCGCGAATTTTGGACCCGAGTGACATAATTTTAAATTGTACCACTGATTTTGTAATTGTGCAATGGAGCAGTGAACTGTGAAATGGATGGTCGCGGGTTCGAATCTATTTGTGTATGTCAATTAAGGAGATGTTAAGTTTGCTTTGTAAGCGGCGATAGCCTAGTTGGGTGTTGAACGGACTGCCGAGATGAATGTCCGCTCTTTCAAATCTAAAGGGCACACACCTCTGATTTTTCTAAATAATTATATGTGTATTCTTTGTGAATGATCGCTTGTTTAAACGGTGAAGGAAAACATCGTGAGGAACCTGCATACATGAGAAATTCTCTATAGGAATTTTGAGGGTGTGTGAAGTGTACCAATCCGCACTAGGTCAGCGTGATGGACTAAGGCCTAATCCCTCTCAGTAGTAGAGGAAACCCGTGCCCAACAGTGGGACAGTATATAATACAGGGCTGATATTATTATTATTTATGTATTATTAAGTTTGGTTTTAGAACTCAGTTATTAACAGCTACTAATCCAAATCTATACTATTACATAAAGCTGAAGAGGTTTTTTGTTCGTTTGAAACGCGCTAATATCAGGAACTACTGTTTCGTACTGAATTTTTAGTGTTGATAGCCCATTTATTGACGAACGCTATACGTCATGCTATGACCAATAGGAGCGGAGCATTGGTTATTTTTTTTGCAAAACCAAAAAAAATATTCCTTTTTAGGGCTGCTGTTGCGGGCACTACGTAAATGGTTACAGTTACACAATAATCATGTATGACGGAACTTTTCCTCTTTAAAAGTTTTCAAAAATATATTTTAAAACAAACTACATCCAGCGGCCACCGCACAAAAGGTGTTAAAACTCACCATAGTGGCTCACGTAAGTGTCTCGCATTCCGGGATCAGCCCTGTGTATATCCGGCTCCAACAGGTCGGCATAATTGTGTCGACTGCCGAGGGGCAATCATCTTGTCAGTCGACATTCTATTGTCACTTTGACGTGCCTGCATTAAAAAAATATTTCAGACAATATTTCTTCCTATCGCAATCACAGTTCATTCCCAGGTGAGTAATCACTAAAGCAATAATCACAAGATTGCGTTTACGAGAACGCGTTAAGCTGTCGGCCGTAGTGAATTGTGGCACTCGTAAAGCCATAAACGGAGGGCTCAAATTGGCTTGAAAATGTAATTATTTTTATTTGAAAATTGCTACCTACATGGTCTCTATTGTAAAACTGTGTGAAGTTTTATTGATTTTTATGGTACACCAACAGCATATATATGTTACAATATATGTGAAATAAACTGGTGGTGGGACATGTATGAGAATCCCGCCTGGATTAGGTACCACCCGCAATGTCTATTTCTGCCGCCAAGCAGCAGTGTAGTCACTGTTGTGTTCCAGTTTGAAGGACATTGTAGCCAGTGTAACTACTGGACATAATAAGACTTGCACTTCATGTCTCAGGAGCGCAGTAATAAATAAGGAATACTAAATAATACTTTGTAATTGAAGATGTTTGATAGTATTTCTACTGTTCATTAGCGGTCGTATCGCTTATCATCGGGCGAACGGCAAGTTTGTCTCGTTGTTCAAAGCAATAAAAAAATAAGACATTGCAATCGTCAGTGGATGATATAATAATTATATATCAACAGTTATATCTAAAGTAGCGACCCTCCCCGGCTTCGCCCGGGTGCAATGCTGACTATTTAATGGATGTTATTATTATACATACAAACCTTCCTCTTGAATCACTCTATCTATTAAAAAAAAACGCATCAAAATCCGTCGCGTAGTTTTAAAGATTTAAGCACACATAGGGACAGAGAAAGCGACTTTGTTTTATACTATGTAGTGATTACAGGTTAAGAAGTGTAATCAAAAAACAAGAAAATAATTACAAACACAAATTAAAATACAAACTAATTTAAATTTAATTATTTATAAGGATGACAATACAGTGGCGAAAGGTCCGTATAGCCTTTCCTGCCGGCTTCCCTTTCGTAATTTATGTAATCTAATTATCATTAGAACGATTTGCAAATGCATATTAGTACCTATATGGAGTCGTGTTACCTTTCAGAAATGTCACCCTCGCCCCTGCTATCTGGAATTGCCGAGACGAATATCTGCAAATCTCAAGGGCACACACCGCTGACATTTCTAAAAAGTTATATGTGTATTTGTGAATTATCGCTTGCTTTAACGGTGAAGGAAAACATCGTGGGGAAAACGTAATTACTTGATAAATTCTCTATAGGAATTTTGAGGGTGTGATAATCTCTATAGGAATTTTGAGGGGTGTGTGGTATACCTAATCTAGCTGGTATAAGGCCTAATCTACTAAAATTACTATCAGCCACAATGAGGTCACTTTGCTCGTATAAAATTCTTGTACCCAATTACCCAAGGTAACCTATAACCCAATACTAGCGTAAAGGTCCAATATAAAATTTAAATTCATTACAACGCGGAAAGGCGCGCCCTTCCACGTCACATGATACACGCACAAAGAGAATTCGTTACAAACAAAGCTTTGTTTGAACCTTAGCCTTTAAGACGGAATGCACGCTAAGTAAATACTCGCATGATGTATCGGGTAGATCAGTTTACAGAACTATGGTAAGCTATCTAAATGTGGAATATATTGATAAGCTATAAACGTAATTGGTATCGTTTTAAATTATATCAATTTTATCAATTTGTTTCTTCAAATGCTTATAATTGCTATTTTTAAGGTAAATTTCAGTTAATCGCTTTTAGTTTTTGGCTTCATTTGGGCAGTATATTTAGCATTTTGTAGTCTGTGATGCAAAGAATAAAAAATAATCAGCCTGTATTATTGTTACTATTTTAAAATAAAAAATATAACCTAATTTAAAATTTCAAAATAAACGCGTACAAAAAAAAAAAATTTAATAAAAAATATTCTATTCCAAATTAAAAAAATATATCTAAAATGACAAGTCGATAACAAATTCCAGTATTTAAAGACATTCTATTCCAAATTCAAAAATCTAATCTTACCTGAAAACGTGTCGATGAAATTCTTTAATCACGCGATGTTCGCTCTTTTCTTATCATTGGATTAATGAGCACATAAATCTACCACTGATTAGAACAGACACGAACATGCCAAGACCGAGGAGAATATTTTCTATTGTAGATGATCATTAATATTATTCTTTCATTAATCTAATAGATGTATTTGACACGTTACCAAAATTTGAGGTATTATTTCTCTTAGTATTGTGTATTTAGTGATATACCATATTTGGCTTAGAATTGTTTGATTTACAGATAAGCAAAAAGGCTATAAAGCTTTACGATTCAATTTGTTTTCGTTCGAAAAGTTCATTTACTGGATTTGTCAAAATACTGTTTCTTATTTAATTTATTTGCGATTAAATCCATTAAAATAGGTTAAAGTCATAAATATAGCCTGTCGTTAAGCCTAAGGAAAATTTTAAAATTAAACTATTTTTGGATTTTGCCGCGTTTTTATACTTTAATTTTGTCCCGACGTTTCGAAGACTGCAGCCTTCGTGGTCACGGAGGAGGAGGGGGGGGGGCACTGTGGCGTTTTTCTTTACCGTTAAAGCAAGGAATAATTTACAAAGAAAACATACATACCTAAAAAATTTAGAAGGTTTGATATTTGAATCTGCGGACATTCTGTCGGCCGGTCCGCTCTAATCACAACTAGGTTATCGCGGCTTTGAAGTAAATTATAATCTGACTGAATATAAATGTCAAACGATTATTCTATTTTGTTCATATACCAATGCTCTTTAATTCGTATGTGTTATATTCTACCCTATGAATAATTTCTAATCTAATGATTGCAAAATCAGCACAAAATTAATTTAGACTTTCTATTGTCTTTTGTAAGGTCGATTTGTATTGTTTATCTCACGGCGCTAAATGAGCTCCGAGTGAGAAATCCCAATTAAAATCACAGCATCTCAATAGACATTCATCTCTGTCGCATTATTGCTGGATAAATACGTAGGGTTGCCAGTTTTTCGTAAATATAATTTCGTAGATTAAGATCAAAGATGAGCAAATACTAAAAAAAACTTTTATTTTTCATCTTTATTTCAGAACTTTCTTCTTATGGTACAATTATGTTGTTCCATACGTATTCTCTAATCGGTACTTTACCATCATACTCTTAAAATACTATTTTATTCAAACTCCAGCCCCCTCTAACGTAGGAGCAGACATTATTAATATCCCTTATTTTATAAGATAGAATATTAAATATTTTAAACAAGATTATTGACAACCCTATGCCACTATTTTTCTTTCCAGTTCCGTATTCGAACCGCGCTCTCTGAAGTTTCGAAAGTTCGAAAGAACAGAGTTATAGAACCGAATATTCTCTCCGTGCTGCTTGTGTTGTCGAGCATTGTGAGTCTATATAATTACTTGTTTCGTTTTCGTGATTATTTTACCGCGTACCATTGTCTGCAGAAATATGGCCATGAATGGGATGTTTCAGGTTTTATCTTATGTTATATGTATTTTGAAATGTTCTTGTTTATTGTTGGAAAGCGTTGTATTGGATATATATGTGTTTCTACCCGGCCAATATACTTAGTATTATAATAGATACAAGAGTGTCGCCAGCCGATGGCCCAGGGGATGAGAAAAGTATGAATTACAGGTAGAGTCGAGAGCACATGTTCCTCCCTCACTCCGCCTCTCCCGCTTTAACAATATCTTATAGCAGAGCCTAATTAAGCGTACGGAATATTAGGAATAAAATTGGTGAATTCTTTCTAGTTTCGACGTACGGTCATGATCGATCAAGCAAATGAAGTAAAAGACTTAGGACTTGGGTTTCTTTTTTGCATTTGGCAAATTTTATATAAACTCTAGGGGCAGCTGCCCCTCGCTTGACGACGCCCTTGAATAGATAATCTATACTTATTTATAAAGCTGATAAGGTTTTTTGTTTGAACGCGCTAATTTTGAAACTACTAAACCGATTTTCATTTTTTTCACTAATGGGAAGCTTAATTATTTTTGAGTGCTATAGGTTACTTTTTAACTTGGAAAATATTTATCCCGAAGTTTTCACGTGGGCGAAGCTGCAAGCAAAAGTTGATAACAGATAATTTTAATAATAATATTAATTCATTGTAAAACCAACAAAACATAAAATACAATAAACAGCTCTTAAAAAGTCTTTTAATTAATTACGATTTTTCAACTGATCTTATCGTATTTATTCTTTCAATCAATGGCGAAGGGTGAACATTTTCAAAAGGTAACCCGAGAAAAAGTCCTTAGTTAACGTATCGTGGCCAATTGAACAGAAAAAAAGACACATGTAACTTAAAGGGAAGCCGGTTGGAATTGCGGTATATGGACGCTTTGCCACTCCATTATACAAATGATGAAAACAAAGTGAGTAGGGTCTAACTTAGAAGGTCAAAAGTAAGTTTTAATTAGAATATTTATATCATCGGGTGTAAAAGTTATAATGTTATGCTAACTTGCCTAACTTAAATTGCATGATTACAAGGCAAAATTAATTAATCTACAGAAAATATTTCAAGAAATCTTCCGTAAAATTCAAATAACAGGTAATTCTATTAGTAATAATACTTTGTATACGGAACTCTGAAAAAGGAAACCGCACAAAGCGTGCGGATATTCTCTGCATATTTTATCCAAAAGCTATCAACGAAAGCTCAGGCAGAACATCTGGGGTCATGTAAATAGCCACCTGGGACACTGAACCCTTTCCGGCCGATGTATTTTATGGCACCACAGCTTAATGTAAAGCTCGGATTTCCGAACTTTTGGTGTGAAAAATATTTTTTTGCGATGATATTTTTTTGTGTGGCGCAGTTGCCAATGAGTCGTCTGCCAAAACAGAGGATGCGGGGTCGAATTCGATTTTGAGATAAATTTTTGTGAAAAAATTAGGAGTCGATTGTTGATTGTAATTCGTAGTTTCTTTAGATTCAAAACAATTTTTATGATGGGTAAAGAAACTTGTTGAATATGGATTAATTATTGTCTGAATTATTTCAGTTAATTATATTATGTTTACTCATAATAGTCACGTTTCTTCTTGACAGAATTGTTACTGTTAGTAAAGTAAGTACATAATATATTTTATTCCTGGCACAAAACCACAGCGTTTTGAGAACCGATCTAAAAATACATCACGTCCCTAGAAGCTGCGGTAATGCTCTTACAGCAAAACGAGTGTTTTGATTTGTAGCCACGCTCCGAGGTTCCCTCAAAATGGCGCCATTCTTGACCTTTTTAGGTTTTTATATTTAAAAAACACAGTCTAAAAATACAAAGCAATTTATCACTAAGGATTTTATCATTACTTTTTCTCACAGCTACAAATTCTAGTTGCTGCATAAATTCGCTAGCAACTACGATATTTGCTACGCTCCGTAGCCGTAGCGAATTGCTACGTGAATAAGCTACGCCATATTCATTGGCAGTTTGAGTTATCTATGAATGTGAATTTTGACGTCGAGTTTCAATCTATTTTATGGTTGCAATATTAGTGCTTTATAATTTGGGCATTCCATATATCGGTTATTGTATAAATTATTTCTAGGTATTACGAGAATTACTAGGTATTAACGTTCAATGTTGTGAGAGATGGGCATTGCCATGTACCAGTGGCGTAGAGTCCATATAACTCGATTCCTACCGGCTTCCCTTTCATTATCTATGTAAAATTTAATAATAATTAGAACGATTAGTAGACCCCGTTTATGCATTTTAGTACCTATATGTTGTGTCGGGTTAGTCATTGGTAATTGTCAGTGCTTAATGGTCATTTTTTGGAGAGCCATGTGGTCTACTTTTCACCAACGGCAAAGTGACATATCTTGCCTCTGATAATTTGTGTATTTAAAATATAATATCAATTAATAAGTCGATGCCCTTGATCCCGCCTTAACTACATTTACCCCGGATAAACTTAACAAGGAATTATAACATAGTTTCATTTTAATAAGGTACTACTTCGAAACATATAAATGAGCTCTTACGCTATACAAAAATAATAAAGATACGTCCACACTAAACGCCGTTTATAGTATAAACTGTGGCAAGAGTCTTGATATCACGAGAGCGCCTTGTGGGTGGGCTCATGTCGAGCGATGCTGCCACATGCAGACAGATACCGACGAATGAAAAGGCTCCAAGCGTCGGCAAACAGTCATAAAGGGGTACGATTGAGTGCCCGGTTAAAGCGAGTGATTTGCTGTGTAACTATATTTTGAATTTGGAATGTTCCTTTTTAAATCTTGTGTTCTGTTGTGGAGGCATGGTTTATATTTGAATGGAAATGGACGGAACAATCCATTCTAACTTAAAAAGTGATTTGCCGCGTAACTATTTTTTGAATTTGGAATGTTCGTTTATTGAATCTTTTAGTTTCATTACTGAGCATTGTACATTAGGCGGTCGAGTATCGTGGTCGCCTTATCATTCTATATATTTTGTATGATAAGTCATGATATAAAATAAATGTTTATGAAGTAAGTATTGTATCAAATAAAACATTCTGAAGATAAATAATTTTCTATTAATAGTATATAAAAGTGCACCTTTTCATATAAGCACGAAGGTAAGATTCAGATTGCCAAAATTGTACGTAAATCACAGTAATAACTACAATAAAATCCTACTACAATGATAATAAAACCACCCTCGAAGTCTTATTGAGGTCATAACTTTTACACTGAGAATGGAAGAATTTATTTACACTAACTGTAGGTCGCGGCGTTGCTCGTGATGCGAATTTTGGATACAAAGACCTTATTGTATATTTCGAATCAACATATTTTTCCTATAAAAGTTTAACCATGTCATGTTAATCTAGGATTTAGCCTCTCTTATGTGCTATTCATATCCATTCATCTGTTAAATGTTAACTTCTGACAAACTCAACATACATACGATTACTTTCAAAAAAGTAATTATAGCACTGTTGGGATCAAAATATTTTTATGATGGTATCTGTGATAATATTTGCTATAATAATACTGAGCAATTGACAGACCGAGATAGTTAGTCGTTGACAGTCGTACCGTTTGGATAGTTGGTGTAATATTTATGTTAGTCAGAAAGGGTTCTTTTTATTTTGAATCAAAATCGCCCCAATATCATAATAGTAGCATAAAAGGTCATTGACTAACAATTTATTAATTCCAAGAACACTTGAATAGCACTTCTCCTTAACAAGACTCGTTTCGCTTTTATTTGTAGTTAACGTCTAGATATCAGGTACTTTTATACGTAATATATCGGTTTATATCTTCTGGGATAAGCGACAGTTATTTTATACACGGGTTTAGGAAGGTATTATAACTTTTGGAACATACTGTAGATTATTTTGTAGGGATAAATTAGCACTAGTTTTTGTAATTTTTGGTTATGATTAGTTGCTAAGCGACAGTTATTTTATAGGGCGGGTTTAGGAATGAATTTAACTTTTTGGAACATACTGTAAATTATTTTGTAAGGATAATAAATTAGCACTAGTTTTTGTAATTTGGTTATGATAAGTTAATAACGACAGTTATTTTCTACGGCGGGTATAGGAAGGTATTTTAACTTTTTGGAACATACTGTAGTTTTTTTGTAGGGATAATAAATTAGCACTAGTTTTTGTAATTTTTGGTTATGATAAGTTGCTAAACGGCAGTTATTTTATACAGCGGGTTTAGTAATGAATTTAACTTTTTGGAACATAATGATTATTTCTTAAAATGATTGTAAATAAGCACTAGGTTTTGTAATTTTTGGTTACGATCGGTTGCTATAATGTATTTTTTTAAATATTGGTACCGAATTTCACATTTATCTCTTAATAATATTTCGTTTTTGTACTAACTAAAAGTTGTAACTTATATATATTTGCGTGAATACTTTTACTAACTCTTAAACGTTTTACTTTTCAATTTAAATATTAAATAAAGTTGTATCTGTCACCAAGTTCGTTAAAAATAGCATAAGATCTGCTTCAAAAACATATTCAATTCACAAACAGAATACACTGCGGGATAGCTAGGTAATGCACTTGAATATCTTATGCTTACAAAAACTTTGGTACTAACAAACTCTTAACAAATAGAAACAAGAATAAAGTTGCACTCAACGCTCGTTTTCACAAAATTATAAACTTGATATGTTTTACGAACCTTTGTTAATACTCATTCACGCTTTATCTCCAAAGGGGTAGATAGAGGCGTAACTGGTGCACCCACATTCCACCGTGTATTCCGTCCCATGATGTGATAGGATTAAGCCTATCGCTATATTACAAATTATAAACTCCGGGTACATACTGAGTAGGAAAACTAAGCTCGACCCAGGGAACGAACCCGTGATCTTAGAAATAGACGAGCACGTACTACGCCATATAGAGTTTGAATCCCAAAAACTTGTAAATGACTTTAATAAAACGTGTTTGAGTTTAGAATTGGCCATTTGTAAAATGCGAGGACCAAAGTTCACATCATTACAGTCCAGCGCGCGCTCAGCGTACGGTCGTGTGTGTTTAAACAAAGTATACCTGCGTATATTGCGTATTATTTATTGAACACCAATAAGTTAAGTAAAATGATTCAATGCAAGAAATGTAAACTTTTGTGTCTTTGAACAAGGATGATGTAATTAAGTGTAAAGGTGTTGTGAGTCGGTTTTTCACAAGAAATGTGTGCAAGGTAATAAACAATTTTTGCAAACATTATTCTGCGATGAGTGCCGGAAAACCGTTAGCTATGCAGCCAGCACAAGATTCAAAACTATCGATAAACCCAGTGAGGCGTCTGGTGAGAAGGTGTTAGCTGAAGTGAACAAAAGTTAGAAGTCCTTTACAATATGGAGAAAAATTGAAGACCTTACAACCAACGTGGAATTTTACGCCGAAATGTATCAAACTTTGATATCATTTAAGGAAGAATCTCAAAAAAAAATCAAGTCATTAGAGCAGAAAAATATCTATTTAGAGAAATACAACAAAGCGCTGGAAGAAAGGGTACAGGATCTGGAGCTTAAAGAAAGGGAAAAGCATATCGAAATTCACGGACTGGAGATGCAAAAGGATGAAAATATTAAGTCTGTAATCCAAGATCTAGCCTCAAAGCTAAATTTGAACCCGAATGAGATCGAAGATGCACAGAGGGTAGGTCAAGAAAACCTAACGAGAAAAAATTAGAACTGTAGTCGTAACTCTGCGATCCACAAATGCCCGCAATAATTGGATGTTAGCCAAAAAAGGAAATAAGTTAATTAATAATCACATTTACGGTAATGGCAGTGAAAGACGAATTTTTATTAACGAGGATTTACCAAAGTACAAACGCCAACTTTATGGGTTGTGAGAAACAAACTTAAACCAAAAGGCTTCCAGTATATCTGGGTACAAAACTATAATATTCTAGTAAAAAAGAACAGCGACGAAAATAAGATTTATAACATAAGATCGGAAGATGATTTAAATAAGTTTGAGGATTGTAAATAATACAGGTACGATGCGCGCTTGAGCGGCGAATACACACTAGGTGCTTTTAATATCAACATTCAACCAAACGGATATATTTTCTACAGATTTTGTGTACAAAAGATATAATAATATATCAGTTTTGAGTAATGATTTAGCACAAAATAAGAGCCATACTCTAATTTTTCATTTGAATATCAGGTCACTGCGGAAGCATTTTGATGAGTTACAAGTATTATTGGAAGAAAACTACTATAAAATGGATATAATAATATTGAGCGAAATAAATATTAGGAAAGAAGAGCTGTCGTTCTATCAAATAACGGGATACAACTCCTTTATAACAACACGAGAAACTACCAGAGGCGGAGGAATATTAATATACACCAGGACAAACTTAACTTCGATGCTCGTAGAGTGCACACAGAAGCCCTAGAAATGCTTCATGGGCAGCTTAAATTAGGAAATAGGATAACACACATTATTGCCATATATAGACCACCTCTGAAAAATAAATTATTTTTCATAGACCAGTGGAACCACGTTAAAATCCATCCCAACATTTGACAATGTAATAGTGATTGGTGACACAAACATAGACATTTTAAACGATAAAATTAGTCCAACTACAACTAAGTATAAAACACCCTGTGTGCTTACGGCCTACTGTGTACAATACCGAGTACGGAGATAACACGAGAGGCGGTAGCGAACGGACGGCATGAGACATCGTGTTTGGATCACCTATGGGTACGAGCGGGACGAAGCGAGTGCGAGCCGTCGTCGTTCGTGCTCGAGACACATATGTCCGATCACCACGCCATTGGAATATTGTTAGATTTAAGTGCAAGTGATAATTATAATGCAGTAACTTTAACAAATATTGGTAATAGTGCGCGAGAATCAATAAGTGAAAAACTTGTAAAACATAAACTTGATTCATATAACTGGGCGCAATTGTCTGATATAAAATGCCCACTTGTGTTGTTTCAAACATTGTGTGCGGTGTTTAATAGGATATATAAAGAAAGTACAGTTATCGTTACGGCTTGTAATAAAAGATTGAGACAACCATGGATAGATAGATATTTACTTGGAATGGTACTAAGAAAGGATTATTTATTTAGAGTGTGGAAATCTGAGCCAAAAAATATGAATAAACGATTAGAATACACAAAATTTAGAAATAAAGTAAATAAAACAATAAATAGAGCAAAAAATAAATATAAACAGATGGAATTAAAAAAATGTAATGGGGATCTTAAGAAAGTATGGGCAAAAATCAACCAGTGGCTGGGACGAAGTAAAACCAGTCTAGATGACGTAATATTGAAGCATTTAGGTAAGACAGAGAATATAAATCAAATATGTACTAATTTTTCCAAAACGTTTACCGAAGAAATTAAAGGAATAAAGCATAAATGTAAAATAAAATTTTTAGACAGAACTCAATATGTAAATCCGAGTATGGTAAGTTTTAGATATAAGGCCGTGTGCTCTTAGATATAGAAAAAGTTATTAATAATTTATCATGAAAAAGCACCCGGCTTAGATAGGATTAGGGTTAAAGATATTAAATATTTACGGAAACAATTATGTCCTGTTATAGCAAATTTTATGAATATGTGTTTATCTAAAAGTGTCTATCCCGATCAATTAAAGCAAGCAATTATACGCCCTATATATAAGTCTGGAAGCCACTTGGACTATGTTAACTACAGACCAATAGCCATACTTTCTATTATTGATAAAATTATTGAAAAAAATATTATGGGCCAGATCAGTAAATTCTTAGAATCTTATAATATATTGTCGGAAACTCAACACGGTTTTCGAACGGGGCGCAGTACAGTGACAGCCCTAACGGAGATTTGCCGATTACATTAACGAATCCTTAGACTATGGTAAGCAAATAATAGCACTTTTCATAGATTACAAGAAAGCATTTGACACGCTGGATCACGACATCCTGTTACAAGCGATGGATGAATGTGGAATACGAGGTCCCACAAACAATTGGTTTAGAAATTATTTGTCTAATAGGAAAATGCGTACAAGAATAGCAGGTGTGAATGGTGAGGATATGAATATAGAGCTAGGAGTGCCAACTGGATCAGTATTTGGGCCAGTGGGATATGTGATGCATGTCAACAGTGTCTCAAATGTCGTAAAAAAGTGTCAGGTATTTATGTATGCAGATGATATGTGTCTCGTTTATGCCTCAAAAAATATATCGGAGGTACAGAAGTACATACAAAATGATTTCGAAAATATAACTAAGTGGGCACACGATAACGGAATTATATTGAATCTGTCAAAAACAAAATGCATGCACATACACTCGCCTTACAATCGACAAGCTATAACTATTAACAGAAAAATATAGGCATTATAGGGCATTCATATGAATGCCTACATTATAATAAAATTAATTGTAGTTGTATTCAATTAGAGTATGTCAATACATTCAATTATTTAGGCCTAACTATTGATCGACATTTTAACTGGAAAATGCACGTTAATAATATATGTAACAGATTAAGGGCTATGTTAGGAAAGTTTTATCAATTAAACGCAGTTGTAAACAGACATACGTTACGTATTGTTTATTATGCACTTGCCGACTCACTGATCAGTTATGGACTTATAGTATATGGGCGGACGTTCTTAACGTATTTAAAAGATATTAAAAAATTACAAATAAGACTGATCAAGTTCCTTGTTAGCAAAAATGTTAAAAATAATTGTGATAAGGACTACAATAAATTATTTACCATTTGTAAAATATTACCCGTAGACAAAAAAATTAAGTATCTAATAGGTATCGAACATTACGATAGTAACGACTATAAAGTTTATGTAAACTATAAGTATGATACTAGAAGTGTAAGAGATAAAAAACTCATCCAACCGAGGGTGACCAATTATTATGGAGAAAGTTTAACAAAATATCTAGTACCTAAGATATTTAATAAAATAAAACTATTAAGCAAAGTCCAAACCTTAGTAAAATTTATTAAAATTAAAACTAAAGGATGTGCTTCTCGATGAAATATAAAGACCTAATTTTACATTAAGGCAATGTGGTTCAAAGTTAATTTTGTAAGTTTAATATGTAACAACTAGTAGTAAGTTTAATATGTAACTAATCAAGTATTGTGTTTGTGTAGTAAGAATACTACTGAAAACGAGCGTGTCTCGCCTTCAAACTTAAAAGTTTGGCGAGTATATTATATTGTAAACATTTGTATTCTTCTCATGATAAATAAATTAAAAAAAAAAAAAAAAAAAAAAAAAAAATTAAAGATGAAGTAAAAATGAGCTCGAATTTATTTTACAAATTAAAAAGTTTCGACGTCAAAAAACGAACATTATCTTTTCTCGGAATCTATTTGAACTTCATTTTTGTACGAATCAAAAAACTTTGTTTATCAGTGACATCAATTACTCGGTCTTAGCCATCTTTTTTGATAATGCTGTTTTGGAATTGATTTTTCTTGCTATTTTATCCAGAAAGCACGAATTAATTTTGTAAACGTAACTTTTATGTCTCTACGAAGGGTTAAATATATACTGTAATTTATTTTATTTTATTTGGTTGGGAAATTGGGCCCTGCACCTGATGATATATTATATTTGGTTGGGAAATTGGCCCCACTGCACCTGATGGTAAGTGGAGTGGCGTCCAATAGAATGTCGACTGACGACGATGAATTACCCATCGATAATTGACACTATGCTGGTCCGTGGGTACCAGATATACACAGGCTAATCTTGGAACGCGACACACGTAGGCAATTATGGGGGTTTTAACATCTTTTGTACGGTGGTTAGTTATCCGGGCGGATATAAAATATATCCTACTAGCAATAAATATACACAATCTTGTGTGCTTATATCAAATATAAGGACACGAGATACTTATATATTTTGTATCAAACTTTGCACGCGGCGCGGTCTTAATTTATACTTGTATTTTTGTTTAAACGTGCTTTATTTTATACCTATCAATCAGATTTTAAATAAATTCATTTTTATACTTTAATATCTCCAAGCTTTATAAGACTTTTCTATAGTTATTTTGATATTGCGTTAAATGAAACCACATACTTATATTGTTGAAAATAACACATAGCAATAAATTATTCGACCTGTACACGTAATATAAAAAAGGAGAAATTTCAAACAAATAAATATAAAAAAAGTAAGTTTACTTTTACACACCCTAATTCCACTATAACTATTCAAAGAGATTTTGCAGCGGCAAACATCACAATATCAATAAATACATTTACGCACACGCCATATATGGATTAAAGTAGAAAAGAAAAACCGGGATTTTTGGTGAAAATAGTCGTTATTCATAAATTATTGGCATAATACCAGAGGTAAAGACGAATATGTGGTTTCATGTCAGAATGATCCTATATAAGAACATATAATATATCCATATAAAAATCGTTTCTACCACAATTTAATAAGTGTCACATTACCTATATTGGCAATCTGAAGTGTTATAACAGTTTTATTCATGCTGAGTAAAATGTCTGATTAAGCCAGCACTTAGTGAGTTAATGGTGTAA
>NW_023593782.1:0-19825 GCF_014839805.1 Manduca sexta
TTAGTGTGAATCAAATTGTACCAACGCTGTATTGTCAACAAGTTTGATACCACAGAAATGTAATGTACAGTCAGTCACAAAAGTAGTTAAACAAATTCAAAATTTCATATCGCTTAAACTTTTGTTTTCGTATCAATTGCATTTTTCGCTAAAATAAACTTCAGAGTTACCTTTATTTTCGATAAAGAAAAATAATGTTTAAAATGAATGTGTAAAAGCGTTCTTAACTTTCGAATTTGTTCAGCGACTTTTGTGACCGACTGTCCTGTAAACAAACTGTTACTCGCATCTACTACGAATGTCTTTTCCTAAAATGGCTGGATCAGGAAACAAAAAGTAGGTAATGTAAAATCCTACTAAAATTATAAATGCGAAAGTTTGTGACGATGTATGTATGTATGTTTGTTCCTCTTTCCCGTACAAAATACGGAACGGATTTAGATGAAACTTTACAGTAATATTGTTTACACATCTTACTAACACATAGGCTACAATTATAAATGATTTTGTGTAATTTGGTCATAATATAACGATACATAAAATTAAGTAATTAGAAAAAAATATCACGGAAAACTCCTTCACGCGGGCGAAACCACGAACAAAAACTAGTGTTCTTTAATTATGTATATACTTCAAATTACCTGTCAGAAGAAATCCTATAAAATGTGTCCTTACTTTATAACATTTAGGATGAGTCCTGTGACAACTATTAAAGTAACGTGTCTGGAAGCATGTAAAAACAGGGATTAGTATCGACTACTATTGCAATGGTTATTGAAATTAACCAGCCGTAATACCTATGTATTAGGTTTTTATTCCTTTAAAGGTGTCTTCAACCTGTAAACGTACATATTTATGTTTAAAGAATTATTTCTATTCTAATATTATTATTTTTTTGCTAAATCGTTAAACTATAATCGATTGTAAGGAGTGTTACTATTACTCCAGTTCCAATAAAGTATGACCTTTTTTTCGCGTACATTGCATAGTCCAAAAATAAAAAATTTAGGCCGCTCTAATGACAGCTGTCACAGATCTCATCCAAAATCATGGAAAATAAAGCTCCCTCAGGTATTTTAAAATGGCGATTTGATTTTTAGTCTCTTTGTTTTGTATCTGATTTTATTACTCGAAATTGGCAAAATCACCGATAAATAAGCCATAGTATAAAAGAAGAAGAAGACATCTCTTATGGATACATAGTTTTGTGTGTATATGTCGTAATTAATTATACTTTAGTAAATACTTTTGGATGTACTATAAACATATTTCAATTTTATTTACTTTAGATTGAACAACAAATAATGTAAGGCTAAACGCTACGAATTTTTTCATCCGATTTACAAACAATACGTTGAACAAAAATGTCCCATTCAGTCGTGAAATTTCGAATAAATTTTCGGTGAGTCCATTCGGAAGTTGTTTCCTGAACCGACACAGAATGAATGCCACTGGTTTTCGTATACGCGTGTCTAATGCAGCTGTCGCCGATTGTAACTCGAGCGATCTGAATACACTTCCATACTTTATGTTGTGGTCTAAGTCATGAACTGATGTTTAATATTATTAGTCTAACTTATAAAAAATTTGCAAAGCTGTGATTAGTTAAAACACAAATTTACTCAATCAGCTGTAAGTCAAAACCCGCCATCTTGCCTCGTAATAAGGTTTAAACTAGGAAACCGGTGATGTTTTGACAGCTATTTAAGCAATTCCTAAGCACCTCTTAACGCTAAAACAAATTTATAAATAAGACTGATGTGTAATGCTGTGTTCGACATTCTATATAATACGAAAACGCCACAAGCACTTTGGCTGTTACATGTTTGATTTATTAATTTCATTAAAAATTCAAAAAATTTCCACTCTGATTTATAAAACAATGGTGTACAATGTACACTCAAATCCTGTTAATTTGCCGAAATACCAATAGTTTTTTTTCTATTAAACTAGTAACGGAGATGTTCATTTAATACTTTATTTAATACAATAATCATTTTCAAGAAACTGTTTTATTTAACATATGTGTAACTGTTATTTTCAAAACACTGCTTTTTTAAACAAGGTGCGTGACCAAAATTTTTTGAATATTTTTAACTCAGCATCTGTGATTTTTATTGTCTCTCGAGTAACCTTCTCACTTGTGCCAAACTTATTTCAGTTATGGGCGTGATTTCTTAAAGCTTCCATAATTGGGAAGCATTCCGATCACGTATCAAAAGCCGTGTCGCTGGCACAGTCCGATAAAACGGATTTCGTGAGTTGATTCATATTCTGAAAAGAATTTCACCTCTTGAAAATTAAATAAATTTGCAAAAGTCAAGATGTTTCTTAGATATTGTCTCCAATTCTAAAGTGTCGTTATGATAAATCTTGTACTTTATTTACAATACTTTCTACTTACAATCGGTTTGCTCAAGATGTAATCTTCAAGCACGGTTATGAAGACTAAGAATTTTTCTTATTAATTAGAAATACTTGTTAAAAAACAATGCACACATCATTTCTAAAAGTCAAAGATGCCTTGGTGTTTGAACCTATGGAGCTTATTGTACATTTCTCATGGAACTATTTTTCCTAGAATTACGCCTCCAATAGGTTAGTGCATTTAGTAATTTTAATTTCTTAGAATTCATTTAGTAAGATGTAAGGCGTTGTTTATACGCATGAATATTGTATACACCGTCAATGGTGTGTGCATATATAATATACAATCTAAATTACGTTTCACAAAACGTGGCGTTGGAACAGAAGTTAAAGATTTAACAAGTCCTTTTGATTCTAAGAAGTTACAGGCTGTTAATTCCAACATTGACACATGAGGAACAACTTAAGTAAATGTCTCTAGAGTGTATGAATAAAAATTCCCTTTCAAAAGGCAGGACCCACTTAGCAAGATACGAATAGTAGGTACTTTATAATTGTTTAACGTTTCAAAACAATGACAAATTAAATTAATTTTAATCTTACTATGGTTTACAATTCATAGTCGTACCAACAACTACTATTTTATAAAGGACATACACACACTCACGCCTTTTGTACCCGAAGGGGTAACCAGAGACGCAACAGGTGTTTTTCGCCGTGTGTATTACGTCTCATTACGTGATAGAGGGCGACCCTATCGCCATATCGGAAACAAATTCTAGTCTCCGGGCTAATAATGAGTAGAAAAATCTAATATAGCTTTCCCTGACCCGGAGATCGAACCCCAGACAGTACTGTAGTCGTACTTTATACGCCACAATGCAGATATAAAAAACATCTCTTTTTGGTCATATTCCTCAATATCAAGAGTCGTGACCTCCCTTCTTTATCACTTTCGCACGATCGAACTTTCTACATCTGTTTCTGTCACCAGCAGTTCGAAGGGCGCTGTAAACTGTACAGTCAAGAGCGGTCAGGATCTGGTCAGAACAACGCATTGGCCTACGGCCACGAGGTCTTCTTTTATCTACTTAACCGGTTATGATGAGCTTCACGAGGTCGTCGTCGTCTTTTCTTGCAATTCAAAATAAAGGACGGTAGAAGGTTGAGTATATAATATTATAATGAAAAATTTAGTGCAATCCTTTTAATATTTTTTTTAAATATTCAAACCCAGAGGCTAGAGGATGTCTAATATGATTGTGCTCAACTTTACTAAATATTTTACCCAGCAACGATTTCATATGTGTATACCTAAATACTCAGTGACAATCAATACTGTTTAGCATTTATCGTCTACGTTCCCTCGTGTATATGATTCAGCAAGTCATACAAGCTACATTTTAATAAATCAATCAAGCAATTTATTACGCTGCATAATTGTTAAGATATAGTTTAAATTATTTAGTCTCCCAAACGTTGAAGTTTAGACGCTAGGCTATTTTATTCAGGTTTTCCAGTTTTTTTTATATTATGCACTTGTCATAGTAATTTAATACATTTAAATGGCGCACTGTTCAGTATTTCGATTTTCTTGTTTACCATCAAGTTATAATTCCTTACAAAAAATTAAAAAAAAAATGAAACCGAAGCCATCAGCCAATTTGTAAAATATAGATAGACAATGCATAAATATAGGTCTACATAATCAATCTACAAATGGAAAGATTCCTTTTTACAAGTTTAATAAAAAAAAAATTGGTATAAAGTAGTTTTATTCCACATTGATTTTGTCGGCATCTATTTCTATTTCTTAATAAATCAATTTAAAGATCTGTATCACTGTGATTATTCATTTTTCCAATTGATAAAACCTGCCAGTATTTACTAGCACTTATATTTACAAATATATCAGTAAGAAACTCAAATTCGGGTGCGTGTTGTACGTTCGTGCCTAATCTCGAAAACTTAGGACCGTCCTTGAGGACGGTTTGGGTACACAGAACATTAATCTTTGACGAGGGATTCCTGAGTGACGATCACAAAGAAAACTAGATGAATATTCCAAACTAGCTCTCAGAACACGCAGCTTATATTTCAATAGAAATAAATACCGACTTTGAGGGAAATCACTGAAACTTTATCTACATATGAATACGTACCTAGTTGTATATTTAATTACATACTTTTTTCAGTAAGCGGTAAAGATATATTCTTTCTTATTTGGTGCGCAATTCCCTCTCAATTTCTAATGGTAAGTAAAAGGCTAAATTAGGCTGGATTTCCGACCTTAGCTCTACCACGGAACACCTACGCGATATAAGCATAATTTCTCTTATTAAATGCACCACCAGCGCGTGACTAAGTATAGAAGAGATACTTAAAACTATATTATTATCCCCTTAAGTGCTTTTATGGAGAAAACTATTGCGCGGGCGGAGCCGCAAGTAGCATCTAGTTTATATCATTAAAGGCTCAACAATATAATGTGGTCCTATATAAAAAATTTGGAATTCGTTAATAAAGGGGCTTCAAGTTCTTAGAGCTTGTAGATTTGATTCCATCAAATAAAATATAAATCACACGCTATGCGCGATGCTACTACTAAAGGTCCATCAATTAAAAAGGAAGCAAATAATTGTTCTACAAAGTAATTTATGTACTAGATACATTGATCTATTTGATACTTTGTTAGTATGAAAGACTTACCGGATATTACGTTCAGATGAAATATATTATGATTGCTTTCTATATATTAATTGCATTATTCTTTCTATTGATACTAATACGAGGTTGAACTCTTGTAATTATCAGGAATTTAATCTTATTGAATTGATTCGATTTTTTATAAAAGCGTAGAAAATTGCTTAATATAAAGAGCAGTCTTTAAATATTAGCAAGACATCAAATTACAAAGCTTTGTTTGCTCTGCATTGCAAACTAATGATGAGGCCATTCTCAAAAGGCCCAGTAATTACGTTACAGTGTCCTTTATAGTGGAAGATAACAAAGCGCGCGTGCTGCTTGACGGCAAAAATAAACCAAAAATGACGCCGGATCAATTTTACAGCACATTTCATTTCTATAGTTTTTAGTTTCGTTCCTTTGTTACCACTGGCAACGTATCTGAGTTAGCTGGGAGGTTTCAAATTCGAATTCCAAATATTTCGGTGGAATAAGGACTGTTTAGTAGATTTTTGTTTACAAGTAAGCTAAGTATCCTTAAATCAATATAGAAATCTATAGCGTTATCTGTACCACGCTTAGAAAATTTGATTAAAAATTCAAATACTTCCCAAAGTGCTCTCCTGGATTTACGAGGATAAAATGTAGCCTATATGTTAACCAACGACATAGTTGATCCGTGTGCTAAATTTATTTTAAATCCCTTCAATTGCCTCTGCGTTTACTTCTAACAAACATCCAAAGATTTCACAAATAAATAAAGTCATAATAAATATATACATTTTTATAACGGAAATACTACCCAATATTTTATAACTGTATTGTTAGAATCGAAATAATCCAAACAGACAACTCGTGCATAGGAACAGTCGCTTTGATCTACAAACATTCCACAGCCAAGTTCCATACCATACATATATACAAGTACCATAAGTAAATAAACACATATGTATGAAACAGTTTTCACACACGCGCAGTTTTAACTAACCCATTCGAAACAACTCGGATTGCTAATTGCATTTTATACTTAATAAAATAAACGTTCGGGCTGACTGGTTTTAAAGCGCTGCCCGCATTTACGTTGTAAATATCAGCGGTTAGAAGTCCTAAGACAGAAAGGGAATATATTTATGTAAATAGGTACAGACCGCATCTAAGAGAAGTGCCGAGCGTCCTGGTCCTACTTAATCTTGCAAATTTATGCAAGTCGACGACAACACGTCAAACTGTCTTCACATCGAGGACGTGATCCAAATCCGATTCGGCGCGTCATTTCGGCCTTAAAACGCTTTACCAGTTGGCACATTTGTCTCATAATTCCAAGCTCCTTGGGGATGTATTCGTTGTTATCGCCTTACTTAATATTCAAAGCCGTGCCAACTTTGATGTGTGCACTCATTAGTATACATTTCAGAAGTTTCGGCGAAATTTGTGTTTACAGACACGAATATCTATTTAAGTCTACTTAAAATACTTGTGTAATAACGTACAGGGCTCAGGAAATTTTATTATTAAAAGGTATGAAAAAATTCACTAAAGGTTTCAAGAATTTCAAATTGAGACCCATTTTCTGTAAACAATGTTTTTAACGTTGAAAAAGGCTCGACTGACTGCTGCTATATTATAAAACTTGCTAGTGGAAGAGCTAGCTGCATCAAGTAAATAAGTTTTTACCTCGTTTAATACTAACTTTCCATAATTTTTCATGAAATGAAGACGGAAATGAGAACAATAGGAAGCATGTTTCATGTTACAACGTCTTTAGAGGCTTTAATGTGGTTACTGTTCGTTCCGTTTTCCAACAAAATTAACCAGAAATAGGTTAGAAGTGAATTGCGTCACACAACGTATACTACGTACATCATATGACGTCACCAACATGTTTAAAGTTACAGTGAGGGGTTTTCTTTAATAAAATTGACATGCAGTACATGTAGCCAGAACTAATATAATATTGGTCTGAGGTATTTGATCTCGCTATATATTGTTGATTCAACGTTACTCAATACTTACCCTCAAAACAATTATCATATAATCCTTTACTTAATAACCTGACATTTTTGCCTAGCTCAAAACACTTGTGAAACTAATCTAAGAACTCACTTAATGTGTTAAAGAGTACATTATAAATAATTATTTTTGTCATTTACCCAAAATTGGAAGGCGATTTGAAATTTTGAATTTGTTCAACTACTTTTTTGGCTGACTGTACAATGTACAAACAATGTGGGGACAATGAACAGGTCAACCGCTTAGAGCCTCGTACATTGGTGGCTTCAAGCTTGCAAGGAGTATAATGAACAATCATTACCCCCTTCGGCAATCATGTAAAAAAGCCCCGCAATGATCTGTAGCGTAGAGCCTTGTTTCAGTAAAAGCCGCCACTGGACCCCACATAAAGTGGGATAAGGGATCAGAACAGAATAATAATGCGTGTACTACTTCAAACAATCATAATACAAGCCATTGAAATACTGTCGTGTGATATATTCTACAAGCATCGCTACTGCAAGCGAACACGAAGATATAAAATGTAGCTAGAAAAGTCATGGACTTTCTGCTCCATCTTTTTCTCCCTTTATTTTGAAAATAGGCTTATAATAATCTGCTTGAAATAATTAAAACTATAATTAATTAAAAAATATAATTCAATGAAAACTAAAAAAAGAAAACTAACAGTTTTATATTGCAAATCACTTAAAGTATTCGTCAAAGAAATGTATCGTAGGAAATTTTAAGTTGTTGTTTATTACTGCCGAAAACATAATACCTTATCAATGTCAGACAGATAGACGAACAGCCAAGTATCCTCTGTACTAAAGTTTTCATTACATTTAAATATTTTAATCGTAGAATTCAATTCAACTCCATACACAAACACATGTTCCATCAACTATTGACATTATTAAATTGTATTTGGCTGAATAATAATCTGTTTGAATTTAAGCTTATATTGCTTTGTTTAATTGTGAGAACATTAGTTTATTCGTGGTTGTAAAACCAATATTCCATTTGTATTATAATTAAAATTTGAATAGCCAGTATTGTTCTTTTATGAGTTAATTTTAAGTCTTGTTATTTGCGAATTTGAATTTATATTAATTCATTTGCCATTTCGAAATAGAAGCCTACTTCACAATATAATTTACCTTATATACTCCCACATAGCCTGGTTAGTAAACCAATGCTTATAAAGTTAAATCTAACATAATATTGCGAAACTGCAAAGAAAAATCATCTAAACACATTCTTCTATGAGACAATAATTTTGAAAATGTTTCTCTAATAAGAACCTATTTTATTGGTATGTGTTATATATTTTTGAACTCGAAAATAGACTAGAAGGCGGGTGGCCATAAATAAAAATATTTTCCTACTAGAAATAAAACTTCAACAACAAAGAATTAAGGATGCAATTTGCTTGAAAGCTCCTAAAACGCTTTACCTTACATTTAAGGTCACAGTCATAATCTCACAACTGTAAAATCTACAATTGAATTGATTGCTAATTCGAATTAAATTTAACAGATACAAACTTAAAGGATTTGCATTTTATTTAAATATATCTTGATTTGCAATCGTTTTACCAATACTATAGTACCTATTTATTCGTGTATGTGGCAGGTATGTACGTATGAGCTGGAAAGACTGAATAATACTTAACTGTTCCTGCAACTGGTTTCCAACAACCTAACGTGAGAAATGAAATAATTTTCGTCGATATAATATTGGTAAAAAAAAAATAAAAAACGAATGTTATTTATACAACCGACATACAAAATCATTTTACGTATTTATTTAAATGCTATTAATCTGAATATATATAGCAATATATTATATATACTCCTATATATTAATAACCTCCTGCAACACAAACTGACCATATCTTAGTCCAGCGAATTTCATAGTTAACATGTAAATATTCAGAAAATAGCTTATTACTCATGAATTCGCTTCAGAAAAATTTCCTTTTGTGCCCAAAAATATAAGTCTACAAAGTTACAAATTCGAATTGAAAAACTTGATGATTATGTTTTTCAGCATCGCCGCGTAAGTTTGTTATTCGGCAAATCCTTTATAAATCCGCGTATGTGTTCACGGTCCGCACTCCGTAACTTTTCCCGGGCCCAAAGTAATCTAAAACAAATAAAGATGAGTGGAACCCCTCAGACGTTTCGCGCATATCGAATTCCTCTTTATGTTCATATGAATATTACCTTATTGTATTCAGTGCTTTGTTCGACATACTAAAAACTTTTCCGACAGTGTCTTCGCTCCGTTTTGATAAATTCTGAAATGTAGCATTGGTAAGATTTTTATATACATAGAAAATGTTATTAAGTACCACTATCCTGTTAGTTTTAATAATTGTATGTGTTTTTCTGACTCTTTTGCCTTGGACTGAATGTGAAACAGAATGTTGGCATCAAACAGACATCCAGTTATTAAAACAAAGTTATAACTGTCTTGGAATGAAATATGGGCAGGTGGTAAAAGTTATCATATATTTCAACACCCTATTCTGAACAATTGCGGCATATCATATTGTGTTCTTCAAAGATAAAAGAAGTTAAAAGGATAACACAACCTAATAGGTGGAATTCAGACCTCACAAGTCACAGACCACGTAAAGGCGATAAGGGTCATTTCGGTTTTATTTTATCTAATAGGCATTTGAATATTAATCACTCAGTGTGCACACTTCGCGAAAAAATTAAAAGCGGTTTAAAGATTACTCTTGGCACATATTCCGCATTGTGGTCTCATTCTGACACATACAAAAGATACGAAACAACAAATATTGGTGTGTGCAGTGGTATGCGGTGTAGGAATCCATCCGTGAAGTTATAATGAAGTTTTTAAATGAACCCTCGCTTCATAAAGTGGAGGGCGGCTTCCAATGGTCTTCTTTTAATTTATAACGCCAGCCCCCGTTCTATATTCAAACTTAAGTTAAAGGAGGAAAAAAGGGTCGCGTATAAAGGATTTAATGAAACTTAAATAAATACGTGTGTGTGAATTCAAAATGAATGGTGTATTGCAATTTGAATTCCACTTGGAGTGGGGCGTCCGAGCTAACGAACAGACGTCGTGTGTTGACTATAACGTCAGGCCAGCGGAACAGAGAAGTGTTTAATATGTCCAAGTTGGGCTATACAAAGCCCAAGATTATGAATTATTTTATATATATTATTCGGTAAGACATTACTTTCCTTTATATTCTTTTGATTAAACAGCTGCGAGTAAACACACGCATAAACACTCCAAATCAAGTAAAGAGTCGTACATCATACGAAAAGTTGAATACGCATTGAAAAAATAACGTAAATTTTCGGACAGAAACAAAAGCCGTTATTTATTATAGTCGATTATATAAACATTCATACTAACTTCGGATTAAACCTGAGTATTTTGGACAGTACATTATTAACAGTGACGAATAGAATACATGAATACTTTTTTACAACACAAATTAAATCATTTATTTTTTTTTATTTCTTTGAATGTCTAGACGAGCTTACCGTTCGCCTTATGGTAAGCGATACGACCGCCCATAAACAGTAGAAACTCCATCCCAACACTTTTAATTACAAAGTATTGTTTGTAATTAATAGTGTTGGTATTGTTCCACTGCGCTCACCATCCTGAGACATAGGATTCTTATAATGTCCAATGGTTACACTGGCTACAATTTTGAAGGCCGACGAGCAAACGGCCCACGTAATGGTAATCACCATCGCCCATAGACATCGGCAATATCATAGGCACAGTCAAGCCACTGCCTTTCCTAACAATCTTTTTAAAAATGGTTTAAAGAAGTACAAATCATAATGCCGAGGAGACAGCTTGGGAGGAAGTTCATTCCAGAGTGCATAAGTTCGTGGTAACGATCTATGGAAACGCACAGTTCTGCAGTATCAAAGGGTACATAGGACCCGATTCCTGCCTGCTTTCCTTTATGTAGAACCTAATTATCATTAGAATGATTTACAGAACACATTCATGCTTATTAGTACTTATATATTATGTCGGTTTCCGAAATTTCACCTTTCACCTCTGCAGTGCTGTATCAATAACTTGATTATTTTGAAATAATTGTACGCATATAATCCAACCGAAGTACCAATGTCCAGAATTAATTAACAAATTACTTATATAAGAAATCATTAATTATAATTACATGTGGTTGGTGTACATAGGGTTTCCATATTTATTCATCTCTTAAATAATTCAGTTCAATGATATGTGTACCTAATACTTATGAGAGACATCGTTAACGCAAGCGATACATGATACAAAGAAAAGAAAAATAGATAAGTCGGAGATGCATATCATTAGTTTTTTTGAACCTGCAGACATTCGTCTCGGGAGTCCCTTTCACTCCCAGCAAGGCTTTCGACGCTATTAGAACTAATGCATAGAACATGTCATTTAAAATGATACAATTGTTATTAACTACGAAAATTTTACCAGTGGAGGCATAAACGAAATTTTACCAAACATTTAAAATACTATACCCTTCTTTTTCTTCAGACTGAGAGTTCATTGCTGAACACAGACCTCCTCTAAAAAAATTAAAAAACAAAACACTATCTGCTACATAAAAAAAAAAAATTAAAAGTGTTCTCTTGGTCTATTATTTTAATATGTGAAATCAAATTTCCATTACATTCCGTATTCCCAGAAATATCAGTTCGTTCAGAAACAAAAATAATCGCTGTCCTCTTTTCACTTGTGCGGATTCATTTAGCGTGATATAATGAAACACCTGATTCCCGTCTGCTAAAGCCTTCGGTGTGCTTTAAAGTTCAAATGTAAACATCATTTTAATTAACGACCCGTTTTTATGAAATCTTTATGGAATAAAAAGATTAATTGTAAAATATTGAATTTTTATTAGAAATTTTTGTACCTATAATAAGTTTAACATCGTTAATTTTCTCGTTTTATTTTAAGGTATGATATCAGCTCGTATTTTTTACCTTATCTGGCAGCTCAAGAATTGCTATTAATAAAACATACAATATAATACTTTGTACCAACATTTTCGGTTAAGAATATTTTTAGGATACATTAACATGGCCTTACTAATATTACAATAAAGGTGAAAGATTAAAGACAAACTTGGTTAAAAACCAGTCAGACATAAATGGATGTATATAAAAGCCTTGAAAAATTAATACTACTGCTCTTTGATGCTATATACTCTAGTTAACGTTCCACATCTTAGGTGCTAGATATTTTAATACTGAAACGGTATTAGTAAAACCGTTGGGTTTAATTAGCATAATTTTCAGATTTCCGACCGTCAGATGAATTTATGAATGCACTTTAAACTCTGTGAGAACGCAAACTGCAAAACCATTTGTGCGGGATAAACGTACAGAGTCCAATAAAACGCGCGATTTAAGCGCACACCACGACGAAAATAGTGCGTAATCCTGGCACTAAAATGTAGGAACGTGATACTAACCCCGATCATTGAACGGCTTTATTCTAGCTCCCGACGATTCTCCGATTCCACAACCTGCCTCCGAAATACAAATTCCTGGAGCGTTAGGTGCAGGTTTAATGTCATGTGACAACTGTCGACCTCATCCGATAACGCTCTGTATGAGTTTGTTACGTGAAAAAGATAATCTGATTTCATTTTATAATTATCACAGAATATTTTAACAAATTGTCACTGAGTTTGAGCCTTAGGAATAGGTACTTTAATTTAATCTATTGAATGTTCATTCCGTGCAAATTATTTTTTAACGATATAGTAAACGAAATACTTTGGTAGTATGTAAATTAAGATCAAATGCTGGTAGTAATGAAAATAAGTTCTAAAATATAAAAGATTTCATTCCTTCAGTTCAGCCGAGCGCAACACCTACTAATCAATTAGCATAGCGACAGATAGAGCTATGCACACAGGTAAAATAATGCTAGATGTTTGCTAACTGGCAACAGCATTACTGTGCCAAATACAAAAAAAGAGCTCTGCGGCGGCAGCCCACAAACAGCCTGGTCTCCGATCTGTGCCCACTCGTCGGCAAAAAGGTTTGGAGCTCTACTGTAGAGTTATTTTTCCGTAGCCAACGTTCTGGAAGCAAGCCGCGGGGGCGAAGTGTTTTCATTTAATTTCCCAGTAAAATGGTCTACCCTCTTCAACATAATTACCGACCGGCTAACTGAATGTAGGTATCGCTTCATCACCGTCTCGACTTTACTGTATAGAGTATTTTAGAATTTTAAAAAGATTCGTTATATTTTTTGTCGAACATGCTGCATCAAGTTTATAATTGAAAATTTGATCACGGAATTCAATATTTCCGCGGCGGACATTTCGTTTTAGTTCCCGTTCTAGTTGTACGAATATGCCACATAAGTTATTATAATTGCGAATAACTACGTAAAATTTTAATACCCGCCCGAAATTAATTTGTCAATGTTTGCGAGAAAATATTATTAAGTCTATAAACCTTTAGTTTAAAATTTGCTTTTTTTTCTGATAGACAGAAGAATTCAATAAGCTTATTGAGCAATCACTTACAAATCTATCACATACATAAAATTTTCATTAGAATCGTAAGAGAGACAAAGCATCAGGAAAACAAAATCACATTTACAATGGCTGACGGGTTAAATAATTATTGAAGTGAAAGTAAAAATAAATAATTTAACTCGTGCACCAAACGTCTCAAGTACTTTATAAAATTTTCTTATTGTGCTTTTTAAAGAGAAAAATAGCGAAGAGTTCTTTTAGTTCACAATAAATTTTATTTATATATAATAAATATATAAATGTCAATGTACAAATTTTATGACTGCCTCGATGGCGTAGTTATATTACGACTGTAGTGCTGTCTCGGGTTTGATCCTTGGTTCAAGCAACGTGATATTGGACTTTTCTAGTCTAGATTTATGCGCGATATGGAGATATCGCTCGCCCCCGATCACATTATGGGAATAAATAAACACGGCAGAAAAGTGTATGTACCAGTTGCACCTCTGCGAGTATGGTGTGAGTGTGTGTGTATAAACATATTATACAAATCTGCAAATTAACGAATTAAAATCAAGGACATCGTTTCTATTAACAGTGTACTCGTATATCCAAAACATATTTCGCTTTTATACAGCACGAGAACGAATGTAGCTGCAGTAATTTCGATGTCCTATAATTCGCTGACAAACCACAAAAGGAAGGTAGAGATTGTACAGAACTATTGTACGGGCCAACAATGGGTATAGCTCGCAGCCACACCTAAATGCCATACAACTTTAAGGCAGTAAAGAAATATTGCAAACCGAACTCTTTGAACGTACAGCGTTTATTTTACATATCTCGTTCTACCAAGCCTGTTATTAAACCATATCAGTATATTGATCTGTGTACATTCAATGTGATTGTTTTAAAACGTGTTACAATTTTAATGCATGTACTTAGTCGAAAAATAATGTGATGTTTACGGTATAGCACTGTTATTTAAAAAAATGCCAACATACTTAAACGTGCTCACAAATCAGTCTGTAACTTCCACGCCAAGCAAGGGTTTAAGCAATCTTAAAGCCGCAACCAAGCAGCTACCTTCTTTGATATTATCACCTTTCATTTATTTATTTTTTATATGAAATCGGACTATCGATCTCAGGGAGTATTAAATCAGCAAATGGAGTATTTTTATGCTTCTAATCTAAAGGTAAAATCATTAATTTGTCGTGTTAGCGTTAATAATATAACGCGCTATAAACAATGTTAATCTTTGACCTAAATGACATTCCGCCTAATTTTGTTCTAAATGGTCAAACTGCGCCAATATTCTTTCGAAGTAACTTTTCGGTTTTGATCAAGCCAATTTTATAATTGTGCTGACTAGCAAAAGACCATCATCTCTTGTTAAGCGATACATGCTCTATCTGGACCATCAAGCGACTCCACATATCAAGTACAAAGACCATAAAATATCTCCTATCTAGCCTGTTCTCGAAAATTCGACACAGAGGAATCACTCGTTATAACTAAGAGACTTCTTGGAACTGTGACGTCATGACGAATAGGTTTTTAGCTCTGAACACGAAAACTTGTGTTTTCGCGGTTTGAATGGTAAACGTTCTTTTCACCGCATTTGGAAGCTTGCCCCGGAGAGCTCTCGACAGACACAAGTTGATACTGTCGTTCCTCCGCTGAATTCTGACTTCTAAGGGACATTCAAAAAGCCGACTTACCCCACAGTATTGTTACATCGCGTTAAATCTATTTGTGTATAATATTTTACCTAAGCTATATGATTATTATGGCAGGAAATTAGTTGAAGTTAATATTTCTTATAAAATACTAGATGTTGCTTGCGGCGTCACCCACGTAAAACCCTTTCTCACTACAAAAGTCCCAAAACATTGCAGCGATCAAGGCGTCACCTATAAGACGCCATTACCATCTATTTAAAAAATCGGATTAAAATTTCCATCATTTTCATTTGTTAATCCTGGACATGATCTACCAGGGCGCCAAATTTCATCCAAATCTGTCAAGCTGTTTTGCGTTAACTTCGAACAAACATCCAAACATTTTCCCAAACTCGCATTTATAATATTAGATTTAGTCCGAAGCAGTTTTTCGCGGCGCGTGTTTCTGCGCTATTTCTTAGCGGGTAAAAAAGTAACTAGTGTACAAAGTATAAGAATAATAGCCGCTAGGACGGCGTCACGCGAATCGTCAATCAGCCGCCAATAGGTCGCGCACCTCAGCCACAGTCAATCGAATTTATTCAGTAATTTCCTCCTCATAACCTTCACGATAGCCAACTTGTCGAAATGTGTTCGCCAAACGGAATGCTTTGCTTTACTTACCAACATTATGCTGCTGAAACTTGAAGGGAAAGGTTACACTATATGTCAAGGTTTCTGACGAACTTTCTATTTAGGGAAAGGTATTATGCCTATTTGACCGGTACATAGCCGATTTGTAATCACGGAGGCTTACTTTTTTCCCCGGTTATAAGAGTTTTTATTCATTCTATTAACGCAAAAGTATTAATCTAAATCACAATCAAAACATAAAATTTCATAAAAACATGCGATTTTATATCTATATCCTTCGTCAGTACTATAACTAAGTAAATTGATAAGATCCCGTGAACCCGGCCGCACCGGCACCGCTTCTATATTCACATTGCGGTTACATTAATTTATTTAAGAGACTTCATTTATTAACTCCGACTTTTAAATAAAAATATATTCTCATTTATATTTTTCGCAACCTGGACGTTAAATGAACTATGCGAAATATAAATGAAACCATTTGAATGTTGGTTTGTTTTGAAGTTAATGTGAGAGAAATATTCTTATGAAGGGGAACAAAGCATGAATAAGGATGCTTGTTTTAGCATTTTTTGGTTTCTACTTAATTTTACAACATTAAGGCTTAAATTACTGTAATTATTATACTGGGTTTTACGTTTAGCCCTATAATCGTTTTGTTGGTGATAGCGACCACCGTACACAAGCAGTGAAAACCCGCCATGGTGGCCCACGTAAGTATCGCGTTTCAGGATCAGCCTGTGTATGTCTGGTTCCAACAGGCCGACATAATTGTGACGACTGCCGATGGGTAATCTTTCGTCCGTCGACATTCTATTGGACCCCACTCCACTTATCATCAGGTGCAGTGGCGTCACTTTACCAGGCACTTATAAAACGAACCTAAAAGTAAGTTCTCAGAAATAATTCCATAGACATAAAATCATAAAAACCGCTGCTCTCTTTATAAGAAAGCACTACAAAGCATCAAAAAATATAAATATAACAACAATATCTATAAGTTATAGATATTTTGCTATTCATTGGCTTAGGGTGCGTATACATTATATCATTTAATTATACCGGAAAGAAAATTATGCCAATCTTCGTAAGAGTTACGCAAAAATAGTCTTCCAAGTATCTCAATATCAATATTTATATTGCTCATTATCCCTTGTCAGCGCTAGTACAAAGCGATGGACAGGTGGTATCACATAACAATATTCGTATATTCCCAAGCTTTCATCCCTTTATCTAACTGACGTAAACAACGAAATTCAGAATATGGAAAGAGAGATACTGGGGTTGAACAAAATAAACTATCGGTGAGTTTTCGAACAAAAATTCTTCAGTTATTTGAAGCATCTATAGATTAGAGAGCAATATGATTTTGGAAGTTAATTGTTTTTATTTTGTTATTTATTTATGTTACATCTTATCTATATATTAAAAATATATTTACGCATTCTTTCACTACAGCGAAATACCACTATGATTAATCTAAAAAATTTTGGACTCATCGCTCTCAGATTATTCATTGAGGACATGAATAGTGACACCACAGGAATCGATAATCAGTTTCCATGGATTTGAATATAATATAACGCTTCTGCTTTCTGCCATTCTGACACTTTTACTTTTTTTAATACTTTATATAAATCCACGCCCCACTGGTTTTACGAAACACAATTTACAAATTGAAACCCTCCCCATAAAAATAATACTCACTTAAAAAGTATTAAGTAATCAAAAAATACTAAAAGCATTATTCAAAACACATAACACTGTCAGCTGCATGTTAAATCACAATTTTTAAACCGAGCAAATTATAAAACCGTGTTTAAGAAAAGAACTACGTTTAATCGTTGTTTTGCGTGACAACAGCGCCGTCGTGCTCTTTAGTCGCTTATTCGATAAGAAGGCGAGTAGTTAGTGCGCCGTAGGTGGTATTTATGTTTTTAATCCACACTAAGAGGTGCGATGACTGTTCCCAAAGTGCCGATCACGGTAATAGAAGCCTTTTCCCGGCTTTTACGTTAGCGGTTGTCGCTTACCTGCGACGCGATACTCGGACCTCGCCAGTGTAAACACGGGCTATGTTTGGAAAACTGTGTTCATTATACGAATTCCATTAGTGTGTCACGGGTGTATGAGATATTTTTTTATTAAGAGTATACTCTGCTTTGTTCATTCGGTCATTCCCAGTCATTCAGTTATCATTCGCCAGTCTGTAATTTCATAGTTTCGCATAGTGTAAGATTTCTGAATCCGTATTTTTTTTTATTTTATGAATTAGACACTCAGTAATTTAATAATGCTATTAAATAATTTACCTTATGCACGTTGTTTATGAAAATTAGTTAAAATGTGAAATTAATGAAGAAAAATAACAGAAATGTACAGAGGTATTACATTCGCAATCAGTTTAACGTGTACAATATATCTTCGCTGTGACATTTAAAAATATTAAAATACCTTGGGACATGAAATGCTAATGTAATTATAACACGCAATACATTAAAATAAATGATAAGAATTCTTTATGAACTCTTTGTTCCATGTTTATTTTAGGTAAAATATAAACTAATCTATAGGTAAAGTCAATTTACTTCTAAACGCACTTTAGTAAAATCCCATGTTTTCATTTACAATTTTAAATAAACTCCCATCAAGTTAGAAAGTTAAATTGAAAACCATTAAAAGGCAATCGTTTCGGAACTTTTTGATGTTCCGTCAAATTACTTTGAATCCGCGTCTATCAATTATTCTAAATAGAGATTTGAAAAAACGTCAGAAAGGTGAAACTGCTGTAATATATCAAGGGATCGTGCAGGAAAGGGGCCGAGCACGTCGTACTGTGACTGATGTCTCCCTTTCATTTATATATTGACCCCACTCTGGCCAGACGGCAGTTAAAGATTGAGCCATATTCCCGGATTGGTATGTTTAAATTTTAAATCTCTGGTTGTAAATTAAAACGCAATTTCGTTTAATGTATTTAATTAAACTGTTGCTTAAAGGGAAAGGAATGTTGAGGGATTCAAGTTAATTTATAATATTATAATATTTGTTTGTTTGTAATCTTCATCATCATGAATCAATAGGATCTATATGATTTATTTCTGAATGTTATAAGGTACTCTTTTATTTCGGCATCGAATTGATGCGGGCAAAGCAAAATCTACTAAATAATATTATGTTATATAACAAAAATAAACAGTCCATTAGTGTTATTACTCTTTGCCAATGTATTTCTACTGGACCAAAATTGTCAAGAGAAAATATTAAATTATAATTTAACGTCAGAGAAACTTAAACCAATGTTTTATAAAATACTCGATACTCAACTTTCTCAGTAAATTTGTATGTATGTATAGTCTAAAATATAGATTTTTATAAATTATTTCTACATATATTATAACACCATAACAATTAATACTAATGCGATGTTATACAGATAATTAATTTGTATGTATATATGTAGAACGTCATAAAATGGACAACATGCTAATATAAAAATAAAATGGCAAATACATGCCCACTGAGACTAGTTCTGATGTCAATAAGGAATGGAGCCAGGTAAAAACTTCTAGTGAAACAAAACTGCTCTATTTTTATACACCAAATGAGGTTATTTTAACTCTATTTACAACTAGCTTTTGCCTGCGGCTGCGCTGTAAAAGTTTTCCGGGATAAAAAGTAGTCTATAACTCTGGAGTAATGTGGCTTCCTATTAGTAAATTAGCGCTTTCAAACAAACTAACTCTTCACCTTTTTTATAATCTTTACTGTTTTATATGAATACTGGATCTTGCACCTTTGGCTGAGGTAAATGCTTTCCACGTTGCAAAGGTCTCTAAATAACAATACCGATCCGAAACGCCTAGTAAGACGCCAGCATCGTAGAGATAAAAAACAGATTTAAAATTGAATTATTTCCTACATGAACATATACGTGCATAAATTGAAATCGTTTATTGAA
>NW_023593783.1:0-19772 GCF_014839805.1 Manduca sexta
GTCTAGCGTGATGATATATAGCCTATAGCACTCCACGAACAAAGGGCTATCCAACGCAAAAGAATTTTTCGGTTTGGACCGGTAGTTCCTGAGATTAGCGCGTTCAAACAAACAAACTCTTCAGCTTTATATAATAGTAAGTATAGATTGTTCATTGTCTGATATGTTTTAAATTTAAATTTACCTATTAAATATATTGTTTAGTATCACCGAAAACCTAAAGGGAAGCCGATGGGAATCGGCTTGTATGGACGCTTTGCCACTGCTAATTACTATTCGCATGTCGGTTACAAATTAAATCATTGATTTCCAAAGTGGATCAGGTGAATACTTAATGTCCACGGAAGACTTCACAGGGCTCTACGTTGGCATGACGAAGAAATAGGGGTTCAAAATTCGTAAGCAGGGGTCCACGAAAATGTTTCTCGTTTGATAGTAAAGTGCTAAAATGTTGGCTTGACTTCTTGAAACGGCCGATCGGAACGCGATACACTTGCGTGGCCTACTATGGGGGTGTTAACACCTTGCGTACGGTGGTCTCTATCCAGGCGGATATAAAATATATCCTACCACCAGCAAAGTTATAAATCATTGAAATTTGGTGGATAAGGTAGCTGTCAAATAACAGTAATAGCAAACTGTGACATCACCGAGCGTCATCCGCCATAACATTGCATGCGTGCGAAAGAGATAGCGTATTAGGTCCGGCACTTAAACGTCTTAATTTATTTCCAATTCAAGATTTATAATAGATTTAAAATTAAATAAATCCATTGTCCACAGAGTCAATAAAAGTAAACCGATAACTGCAAGAGAAGGCGTACCATGAGAAGTACAGCACACGAAATGAACACCTCAAGCCCGCAAACTACTCAAGAGTCAAACAACCACGAAAAAGTTTCACGCAAATGACACATTTCTTACGCAGTTTTATTGACAGCGCTACGTTAATGTTTAACTCTGTTAACGAGTGCACTAATGTTAACACTTCAATGTTAAATGTTAGCAAAGACACTAGTGTTAATACGAATTCGTTTACGAAATGGACGTTACTGCATCAACATCGTGGCCCAGGATTGACTGAGCTGATGGAAAACTCTAAAATATACGTTATCAAAAACAAATTGGATCAATAACAAAGGAAGCGAACTCGTCCACAAATTTGATACGTACAGTGTTGACATTAATTTTTAACAAGCCTGCATTGAAGAAATGCTCTCTATCCGGCAAAGATTTTAGGTTAGACAGCCATGCGGTCAATGCATTGTTCGGTTACGTGAAACACATTGGGAGTAAAGAGGATGGGGTGATGTTATAGAAGAAGACTTTAATAATTGCGTACGAAATAAATTAACAGAAGTGAAACGGCAACGTGTCTAACATTCTACTGTGCTCGCCATTCTAATACATTGGATGTTAAGTCTCATATCTATACACTTTATAAAACAAAGTCCGCTTTCCTGTCTGTATGTGATCGATTGTCTTAAAATCTACTGAACGGATTTTTATGAAATTTGGTATGGAGATAGTTTAAGATCCTGGGAAGGTTATAGGCTACTTTCTATCACGGGAAAAATATATAGCGGACTTTTATCCCAGAAAATTCCTTCACGCCGTCGAAGCCGCGAGCAAAGCGGGTATATTAATAACTGCGACTCAGGTCCGCTCTCAAGTGCTCTCAATATTATTATCGATATAGACAAAATCAAAATCACCCAAATCGGAGTTACTTAGTTCCCTCCCATGCCGACGATAGCGACACACTAGTAAATAATAAAAATACGTTGTTACTTAATATTTTCTATATAATTTTTTTGTATTAGATTTATCTTGTTTTAGAGTATGCACGTTGACGACGCGCCGACCCCGTCAGCTGCGTGCCGACCCTTCAATAGAGAAAGGTGATACAAGTGCGCGTAAACGATGTGTCTAACCCCCGCCGGTGTTGGGGACATTATAAGAACATTATAAACGACAGACTTTAATTAACACAACAAAAAGTATTAGTGAAACTGTTCCAGCCGTTCACGCGTGATGCGATGACCAAGGGAAATGGCGATTCATTTTGTATATATAGATTTATTTAAAGCACGCTAGCACTGCATGTTTTTAAAAAAGTTTGGTTAGACGCCGATGTTTTAGCGCTGCAGCGAACTCCAGATTTTGAACAAATACTTTATAAGGACGTTCGTGTCTATCGGTAGAATACAGGTCGAAGAGTTAAATATAAAATAGTAATAGCATTTTTTATTTACAACCTCTGATTAAGCGACATCAATAAAATAGGTTTTATGTTTTACTGTATGTATTTTTTATTATACTTTTCCCACTTTATACTTTATATCTAGTTTTTACAAGGTTCTTTTTAAATAACTACTTATTTTTTTAAATATTATGTAATCTAAGTTGTCTATAAAATCTCTTGGTGCAGTTTCAAGAAACAGATGAGTCTATGTTACTTCATTAATGATAATAATAAATAAAATAAATAAATCAATACAATCGCTTTTTTATGATCCATCGCGAAAATGTACCAATCAGAACAAAGTTTTTGACAAACTCACAAACGAGTTATTTTGATTGGTTGATTCTCAGTATCGGATCGGAGATAAATGCCACTCACACAAATGTATAAGTCCCTTGTAAGCCGTATACGAGCTAGTCACAATAGCATTCTGAAAACAGTGGCGGAAACCGTTATGTCACCTACTCTAAGGCATTTCGTGGGAAGGATGATAAACTAAATTCAGAAACTTGTACTTCTCTCTCATCCTCTACAATTTACGGAACAAAATCGTTGTTGTTATTGTTCTGATATTAACATTGGTGCTTAAGTAATTATTATTTTACTAATACTATGGATCTGTGTTGTCAGAAATAAATAATTGATTATTATTATTATAACCCGACTAAATACAAAAGTCACTCTAATATATGCTAACAAATAAATAGTAATCACATAAATACTGTCTTCACTAGGTGTTTAATACGATAATTGTCGAATCAAATTTACTTCAACCTTGTGAAACAGGCTTTCAGATTGAATAGCTATGGAAGCGGCAATAGCTCAATGTCTATTTGCTAATTGTAACCAAAATTTCAAAGTTAATTGAAAGTATTGTTACGCCCAGTGGCACTCGCCGATAATAGCGCCTACCCGAATGTGGAAAGTTCGGTGATGGAACGTTCTCGAAGGATCTCGATGTTTCCGGAACGAAGTATTAATGTTTGTTAGTAACATTATATTTACTTTGTGAACGTTGTGTATACCTGTAATTGGCATGCATATCAGCCAATTGTCAACACGCAATACTTCTTTTTTTTATTTTCCTTAGATTTAAGGATATGTATGCTGGTGGTGTACCTTATTAAATAAATAAATAAATAAGTGGAAACACGATAACAGACCCGAATCATACTAGAGAGTTCTCGACTATTCCAGATCTTTCGAGAATGTTCCAACCTTCAAACCAATTGAATAATAGACGATATTTTTAGAGACGGTTCATTGGATACGGTCTAGGTAGTTGATTACTGATATTCTTTAATGAATTTAATTAATATATACATATAACAAAATAATTATTCCGTATGATAGCACATACACGCGAATGACACATAACACTACTACATGTTGTTAATTAACTTATGGTAAGCGGAAAATCGATAGCGTTATTTTTATTAAAATTACTTTGACGTTCAACAATAACATATTACTTATATGTTTTGTAAAAAATATTCATAAGGTCGAATGTTGCATCCACTGATCCACAAAACAACGAGATTAATTGCAACATTTTATATGAGGCTACCCGCGCATCGGCGAAACTTTATTTCATACAATTACATTCAATCGGTCTTCCTATTTAATAACCAACCAGTATTTTTTTAATAAAAGTAATAAACGCCTGATCAAGAAGTAAAATTCTTTGCCGTAAACGTGATGAAGTGTCGCCTGGTTGAGTTACAAGTTACTATTTTCCACGGCATCTATAAGCCCTGGGCCAGAATGTTAATGATTTAATATCGGTATCCTGTGCTCTTTGCTTTGCTCAGGTTTAGCTCCAATATTTGTTTGTTTCGATGTGTAATCATTCATTGCATTTATAATTTCAGTCGTCCTCTTTTGCATTTCATAGATGATAAAGCCAATTTTTTCTAAGAATTTGAATCGTTCCCTTTTCGCTGACAATATTTCATTTTTTCAACATACTCAAATGTTATATTTTATGAAACTAGATCTAAAATTATGAGACCTATGATTTTTCTTTTTTTTTTTAAATTAACATATTTTCATTCATGATTTTCACTTTGAATTTTGTGTTATTCTACAAAGACGTAGGCACCAAATGTCGTCATATATACGGCTCAAGACGTAATGACCTTTGCTTTACAGTAAAAAAGAAGATAAGTGACACATTTTCTTGTTTCTCTCGAATGACTAAATATAAAGAGGACGGGCCTCAAAAGTTAGCTATATGAATAAGTTATATTTATGTTAGGGAAATCGACGCAGAATTGTCAATATATCTGTCTATCTCTTTTACTCAAAGCTTATTTGGAACGCAACAAAAAAGACAAAAATAATTGCTTTCTTCGAATATGGCACTATTTCGTTTACTTCAACACACTGGGACCGCCTTGCGGCAGAAACGCCATTTATTGCAGCCCAGTCAGCAAGTACATGTAGTGTCAGACGATGTAAACAAATCTTCATAAATATTTAATTTAAAGTAATATAATCATATTCTCAATTGTTTAGTGTGTTTATTAGTGTATTTGTTAAGTTTCGAAAATGACTCAGTGTTGTGTGAAAGGATGCAAATCGAATTCACGCAAGAGAGACCCCGAAATATCTTTTCATAGGTTAGTAACTGTTTTTACCGAAAATTAGTAAATATCTTTGTATATTTACTTTTGGATGTGTTTTTATCAATTAAAATTATATGTGGATCTTGTTTGATAAGCTTTGAACCCTTTTAGGCGTGATTTATATCCATTAAAATCATTATGTTTGTTTACACACGAGCTTAGTTTTGCGAGCGGATTTGTTTAGAAATTATTGATATCGATATTTTAACAGACGCCCGTTTATCAGTTACGGTTTTTGTGTTTGAAAGAATGTTAGAGCACACATTAATATTGTATTATCCAGAACAACAAACTAAGTGAAATTAGAATATTTTTTTAGAGTACCAAAAAAATTAAAAACCAAAGCAAAATGAATTGAGAATATTCGGCGACGTGATTGGAATCCTACACCAAATACATATATTCGTTCTTTACATTTTGAGAAGAAATGCATAAACCACACGTTTAATTAACGCGAGTAAAAGATAACTGTTTTCCAACATAAGTTCGTTTCCGATAAGTAAAATAGTAATGATTATTATACTTCACCTAATAGTAATATTACTTTAATTTATATGAATAAAATTAGAATTGTTACATAAAAGAAACAACATAAAGATGAAATGTAAGATATATTTTTACAATTGGCGGTCTTATATTTCGAGCAACCTTTGCATGCACGTAAATAGATATATAATCATATTGTTGTTATTGCAAATAATTATTATAATTGATTATCTTAACCACCATCTTTACGCTTATTGATTTTAGTTTGCTGAAACATAGTTATGTTTCTCGATTAAAGAGCATAATAATAAAATAAAATAAAACCAACCAAATAATTGCTGGCTACGCTATCTTATTCCATTCATCATGTATTAAGTAAATATCTTAATCTGTACCTTAAATTTTTAGCAAGGAATAGTGTAACATACAAATATAGATCACACAACTGGATGTTTGTCACAACAGTTACTGCTTTCTTTAACAATTGTTACTTATAAATCAGTTTCAGTTTGTTTGTTTATATTATGGTTTGTTATATTTATATTATGGTAGAACCTAACCCCTTTCGTATTTGATCTTTTTTGGGCTTGTTTGTCTCTCTTTTAATTCTTCGATGTCGATAGAAAATTTTCGGTACTAGCATATCACTATTGTAAGGGGCGGAGTCGGCGCCATTTTATGCATTAAATGTGCCGCATGTCACGTGACCATATCATTCATCCTCTATACTCTTTTATCATTGATCCATTGTAATATTGACATTTGACATTGACAAATGATGGTGTCTTAGTTTTTAAAATAAATAGTAAGGTGGACCAAGGAACTACTTCATTCAAACGTCTGTGTGACGTCATCAAATATTCTTCGGCTTTTATCTTTTTTCTCCGTAATAAATTATTAAAAAAATATTAAAAATACACTATCGAACTCAGGGTAGAGAAATTAAGAAACGGTATTTTTGGGCAGGTTTACATTTTGAAATGTTGTCAGTTCATAAATAATACAGCCAAATTTTTCTAATAATTTATAGCCTTGATAGCTTTATACTAACTAGTACTACCCTTAAGAGGGACCACCATCGACTCCCCTGATTTGCACGACTGTCTTTGTTTACAATTTGTTCCGGAAAACTATACCCGTCTAAGTTCTCAAAGACATATTAAGTTGTTTGCTGTCCCTTGTAGTAACACAGAAGTGCTGGCTGAGTTCTTGCTGTGGAGGCTACTGAGGAATCTAAACGCACATCTGGACGACGTTCCTCACGTAGAGATATTTGTACATAGTTGAAAACTTCTCATGTCTATCTTTTAAAAAAAATTGTGGAAATGTGCTTTAAATGTAGAGATACAGATAGAGATAGAGATCAGGACATGCAGGCCAACGGCCTTATGTGCTTTCCGAGACGCGGGATATCATACCGCCTACCTCCTGACTCCTACTTCTTATAAATCGTTACATCATTACTAAGGATCGTGACTTCAGCGTTTCCAAATCTTTTTTTAGTTGAATGTTGAAAGAGTAATTTTGTTTAATGTAAAACAACCCAGTAGCAATGTCTTTAGCTTGAGCCGGTTGTGCCAAAAAGAATCCATGAATAACGAATATTTTCACCAAAAATCCAGGTCTTAGTTTTCTGATTTTTCGATCATTTTGTAGTTTAATGCGAATGTGGCGTGTGCGTGAGTGTATTTCTGACTGAATGGGTGTTGTCGCTGCGACGAATTCTCTTAGAATAGTACCTATAGTAGTGACATTCGCGCGCGTAATTTTAAAATAACTTTTTATTAATGTTTCATTTATTTATTTATTTTATTTGCCACTTAACAACTACTTTTACAGGGTAGTCCTAATACAGTAGTGTTGATTTTCTTATGGTACTACTTACTTATACTATACTTTAAAACTTTCGTTAAGCGTGCTCAAGGCGCGTGTGATGGGTGCCTTATTAAGCAAATTGGTCCTTCCACGCGGCACCACCAGCAGCCGCGGTCGCCTCCAACTACCGAGGTAATTGTCAGGCACGGAAAACTTCACCGCTTCAAGCAAACCGGGGTTGTCGATCTTGCCACGTATTAACTTAAACAAGTATGTTACCAATTGTTAAACGCTCTTTTATAGTAAACATTATATTAGCAAAATAATTACAGAATACAATTTTAGACATTTTTTGACAACGTCCAACCAGAGAGAATAATAATGGAATAGTCGCCGCTATGGTCGCCGCGTGATATATCTTCTCTTCTGCCAGCCTGCGCGCGCAGCGGAATACTTCCGGAAACGCCCGATGTCATCGGCTAGGATAGCGGTGCGTAATACAATGCTAGCTCTCGCCTATTTGCCAATTCCTCGTAACCTACCATACCATGTTTATTTTGTTCCAAACTTGCAGTTGTTTATTTTATTACTTGTGTTATTTCCAAGTAGATAAGTACTCGTATGTGGTTTCATTTAGTCACGCAATGTCAAAATGACTGCATATAATACTGGTATTATTAATCCGTTGTGTAGTTTGAATGATAAGAGTTATTGAATAAAAAAACCAATACAAATATTATGTATCGTGGTTTAAATTAGTCACAATCAACAGGAAGCAGTATGTTATTAGCCGATGTATAAACATTTAATTAAGTCACCATTAAAACTGGGATTTTGTGATTTAAAATATACAAAAATTAAACCGCCTTCATAAACAACTTAAAACCAAAAATATATTTCACATAACAGGTTATACACTAATATTATAATATACTATATAGTAATATTATAGTATAATACACTGTGTTTAATTTTATTATATATTAGTTCATTTTTGGAAGCGCGGACAGATTCGGCTAAATTCATTTACGGGAACATTTACACATAACAAAATATATACTTATGTATGCGAATATTACAAACTCTTTGCGGTGGAGGTACAAAAGAAGAAAAACTGTCAATATATATAAAAAAAAGAAACGGATTATCATGAATGAGACAAAAAGATTACGAATCGGTTTGACATTGGCAAAATCATCGTCTGCCAACGATGGAGCCACAATCTAAAAATTGAATTGAATACATAAAAAGGCAAAGAGAATTACAATATTATGTAAAAAGGGCTCCCGGGAGCAAGTATTATAAAGGACAAGAAATTGGGGTGAGTTAATTAATTAATTTATATGCACGTATGTTTAAAGAGCACATAAGATCGAGAAGTCCGCACGTTACCACGATGGAGATTTAATGCGCTAGAATACTTAAATTCAAGAAAAATATATTTTTCTTTACATCTCCCTCCCAGAGAAGATAAAACAATATTATCTCACGGTTTTTCAAGCACGGGGGCTGGAGTTAGTTTCGAGATGTGAAAAAGGTTTGACTCAGGTTTCTTATGACCAGTGTTTATCTTGTAAATTGAGTTTGATATTTTTTCTACGATTTCGTAGGGTCCGATTCTTAATTCGTCGAGCTTTTTCCTATTCAGTTTATTTCCATTATCCATAAAAACGGTATCACCAACTTTGAAGTCCACATGTTTTCGATTTTTATCTTAAATTTTCTTGTTGTAATTATGTGATCTGATTGTATTTTCCAGAGCTTTTTTCCGATCTTGGTTCAAATCATATTCGGTTTTCTTAATTTTCAGCTCATTTGGCAAAATCGTAGTATCTGCTCCGTTTAGTAGATACTTCGGAGCATATCAAAAATTACACAATTTTGTGCTATGGTTGTCCAAGCTCTTTTTTTATCATTTTCATTTATCTTGCACCTGATTTTATTGACCAACGTTTGATTAAGTCTTTCGTTTAAGCCATTTGAGAAGGGCGAGTTTACTGCTGTAAATATTATTGGGACATTATTTTCATCCAAAAATCTTTTGAATTATTTAGAATGGATACCTGGGTATTGGTCTGAAAGAATCATGCCAATGTCGCCAGTTTCTGCACAGTTCTGTACTAATTTAATGAAATCATTTGCATTTTGAGTACTTGACGTCAATATATACCTAGGCATACCTAGTGAAATGGTCTGATAGCAGGTGCAAGTATTTCTTCGTTGATCTTGTACCTCCAAAGCCTCCAATGGTGTCGATGGAACATATCTCAAAAGGTTTTGTGGCGGGACTCAAATAGGACATTCATCCTTGTTTATTTTGTCCTTTTGATTTGTTCTTTATACATACCATACAACTTTCACAGATTCTTTTTATGTTTTTTGTCATGTTTTCTGCAGTATGCAACGAGCTTATCATACTTTGTATTTGTTTAATTCCTATATGACCTAGGTCTGTATGTAATAATAATAATAATATCAGCCCTGTATTATATACTTGCCCACTGCTGAGCACGGGCCTCCTCTACTACTGAGAGGGATTAGGCCTTAGTCCACCACGCTGGCCTAGTGCGGATTGGTAGACTTCACAGACCCTCGTAATTCCTTTAGAGAACTTCTCAGACGTGCAGGTTTCCTCACGATGTTTTCCTTTACCGTTAAAGCGAACGATAAATTCACAAAGAATACACACATGATTTTTTAGAAAAGTCAGAGGTGTGTGCCCTTGGGATTTGAACCTGCGGACATTCGTCTTGGCAGTCCGTTCCACACCCAACTAGGCTATCGCCGCTTGCAGGTCTGTATGTACTTTTTAATAAATTCTATACTAAATTTCTCTGATAGAACTATTTTTTCTTTTTTCTTTACCTTTTTCTTAATAAATATTACCTTTTCTTAATAACTTGTCTTTTCCGTATTGTAACTTTTCATTTTTCGCTTGATTTTTTAAAATATCTTCTTGTTTTATTATATTGACTACTTTTTTTAAGCTTTGTTTAAACTTCGGTTTAATCTGATAGTTTTATGTGTAAAATAATAAATAATTTTAGAAGATACAATCATGACATAGATTTTTTAGGGCCCGCCCCGGGGTTCAAAGTACATCAGTATTGCAGTCGTACCCCAATACAACTGCGCCACCGAGGCCATGATTTGACATTTGTTTAATACCAGGTATTGTTTGAGGCTTTGCCTATGTGAAAAGCCTTTCCCGCTACAAAGTCCCGAAGACACCAGCGCTGTCGATGTAAAACTTCCATTATTTCCTACGAGAGCACATTACCGGGATACAAAGTAGCGCATGTGTCAATCCAGGGCATCGTCTATATGTGAACTGAATTTCATTAAAAACAGTTCAGTTGATACTGCGGTTACTTTTAACAAACTTCCGAACATTGTGGTAAAACTTCGCATTTATAATTTTAGTAACATAAGATTTAATGATGTCACGGTATTCCGATGGTGTATATGTGTCTTGTTTGTGTAGAATAATTAATAATAATATTTTGTTTGTGGTTTTGACGTAGAATTCTGTTTGTAGCTAATATTGAAAATGTCCTCTGTAAGGATTTACAGTTACTCCGTACATAATCAAATTAAGTTTAGTGGTTAAGCCATGGAACTTTGACAAACAAACGAGAAACAGATTTGAGGAGCAAGGCGCGAAGTCCTTGCCTGTTTTCTTCGCTTGGTAACCGAATCCAAAACTAATGAATAATTGTAAATAATTTGATATTCGTATCTGTAACCAGTATATCGCACCTACATTCAGATCGTAAACAACCATAACATCCGAGCCAACCGCAATGTAGGTAACTGCAGCTCCGAGGCAATCCTGATACTGCACTTATCAACCATACATCCGTTAATTAGGCCGGTTATTGTTTAAAATAATAAGAGCTTACAGGAAAAGATAAGTATGCATCACAATACTAAAATGGGTTGTTAAATAACATGGATAAGATACGGGGAACGGGACGGATGCCCGACACAGAGCAGTGCGGACAGCGTCGCCGCACCGCGCTGCGCCGCTTACACCGCGCACGCTCCGCTCGCGTTGGCATATTATTTCTAGGGATTAAATGACGACGATGAATTTATTTTCGCGCCAAATGAATGTCGGCCATTGCGCGCCGTCCCTGGTGAGTGAGAACGACGAGGGTACATGTTCAGTATGCTTTTAAACTTTAAAGGCAAAACGTGTTTTACAGATTTCTTTCATGTATTAAGTATTAACCTGTACAAAATGGCTTGCAGAGGTTACAAACGAGCCGCTGATTCATTCCGTTATATTTGGTGCGAATTTATTACAGTAACAGATAAAAAGTATAAGTTAATATAGGAACCTGCGTAAAAGAACGTATACTTAGCTAACCTGAAAATGCTCTATGAAGCAGTGGCGAAGGGTGAAAATTTTCAAAAGGGAACCCGACGAAATATTTTTCTACAGTTAACATAATGTAATACGCTGTTCACAATAAATTAAAATCAGTAAAATATCATAATACTTAATAATTTCCTTCTAACATATTATGTCTAGTCTCTAAATTTAAGTACAAAATATTCATATATTTTGAACATGGGTACCTAAAAGAGTCCAACAAGAATTAACCCGGCGAGCGTGTGGCGGGGTATGTCATACCCCCCATGTTAATTACTGGCGTATATTTTTTGCGCCTGACTTTCAAACTTATAGTCTCTTTGAGTAGCTGGAGTTACAGGGTTGCGGAAGGTAATAGTGGCGTGATCACAGTGTCGCGGCAACCTGCATTCGAGTTACACGCTTGCAAACTGAGTTCGGGTACGTGATACCCCGCCTCATAGCTGGTGTGACAAAAACTAAAATTGCTTTTTCTGCTATTTAGGGGCCCACGGGCCCCCAGGGGTCCTATGTTTCGTGAAAATCATGGCAAAGACACTAAATGGACCGATTTCATCCGTAACTTAGGCTTGGCTTTAGTTTACGAACACCTAAAGATGTGAAATGACAAAAAATCTATATTCCGATTTATATACGTCAGACAATTTCTTCCCAGATCAACGAATCACTTTCATCGACTCAAAATGTTCCTGGTCATTTTATTAGATGTAGAGATTACCCCAACAAAAATAATCATAAGACAAAATACTCATGAACAAGCTGAGGAAAGGCTATTAGTGTGGAGCATGCAACGTTTTTTTGCAAAAACTGCAGATTTTATTTCCAGTTCCTAAGACGTTCCTAAATTTTTTTGTGATTTTTTTTAGTTTATAAAGAAAATTGTTTCATATTCTATCATACGATTAAGTTTTTTATCATAAAACTGGTTTTACTTTAGTTCCTTTTAGTTTTAAGAGACTGAAAGTGTTTGTTTGAAATTCAAAGTGACTTATTTCCATCGAGGTAAAAAATAAAATTGTTAAAATGGCGCGATTGTTTTATTTCCAATGCGTTATGATGGTGTTGTCTTATTATACCAAAAATAAATAGTATAATACTTCTTCAGAAACAAGTTTTATAGCCAATTTTTTTAAGGGGTATGTCATACCCTGCCTCATACTCCTTGTTACATTTTTTCACCACACGCTCGCTGGGTTAATAACGCACAAACACTAATTATACATTCTAAATTATTAAAAATATTTCGCGCCAATAGCTCAACATGAAGCCGCAAATTCTCGGGTTACCCTGAAGTACACAGACACGCACGCACACATGTATTTTACGTCACTTCCAAAAGATTAGACAAAGACACCGCGCTGCGTGTGAAAGAGACAACAATATCGCGAGGCAAGCTATGCGCGGCCGGGTTCACTTCGAACACTATAAGGCGCGAGCACTGCGCGCGAGTTACGATTTAACGAATTGATAGGAACGAAAGATATCATTAAAGTATTGATTTAATTTAATAAATATAAGATGACTTGTTTGAATACACTATTTTTATTCTAGTTATATTGTTATGTTTTCTTTTATTATTTTTAATTAATTTACAAAAGGTAACCCGGTAGGAATCGGCTTGTATGGACGCTTCGCCACTGCTATGAAGTCTGCAGTCGCTGAACACTCTGAAGAAGGCTCCAATAATTATCATGTATTTTTATTTAATTGTTTTTTGCATTTTACCACGCATGATCAAATGTAAAACTATTTCTTGTTATTATTATTTATAGCTGTAAAAGCAATGAAAATAAGGTATACCCATGCGCAAAAACACTGTATAGTCTTCGTAGCGCACGTAGTCCGGCGTAGGCACGTAGCACTTCCTCTCGTGCTACGAACTCTACAGAGTCTACGAACACTCGTTCCTTAAAGTCACGTGCCGAGGGAAAGCGATAGACGCTATGAAATTAAATAAAACCAAATAATTTATTTGAATAAAAGTGTTATTATTTATTTAAACTTTATTTACTTTGCTACCTTACTATGGGTATTATCCATATAATATAAAAAGAAATACAAATAAACTTATACACAAAATATGTCAATAATTAAAATATAATCACAAAGAAAATTATAAGAACTCAGACCATCTAGAAAGGGACGTGCTATGTGTTCACTGTCGCTTTCTATGTAACTACTACATAGAAAGACAACACAATATACCGTTTCAAGTCGTTATGGATGCACACATGAATAAATATGTAACACGTCTGTTTTACGCACACCACAACAGGTTTGATAGATGTGTGCATGGGCACTGTCCATACTTAGCAGAAAGGAAAGATCATACGGGCAGTCCTTTATATACAGTCTATGTAAAACTAAGGTAAGTGCAAAAATATGGAATTTACGATAAAAGTGTTTGTGAAATATAAAGTAAGAAAGAAATATTTGATTAGGTTTTAGTAATATAATTAACAAAATAAGTAATGTTAAGGATCATTATATATTACTGTATTATTGTACGTACTCCCTAATTTAATATATGTTTTACACTGAACACGTCAAGGCGTTCCACGGGGTCTCCAGTTGAGGTCATTTAGGTTAATATTTAATTTCCTGTACCCCCCCCCCCCCCCCACAGCCTCCAAAAGTTACGTTACTCTAAAGTAACAACTATTTTCTAATATTCGCAATAATGTTACGCATAGTACCAGAAAGTCGCTGAAATACGTAACGCATCGTAACGTTTTACAAGACTCCCGTCCGTTCCAAATCGCGTTACGTAATACTTAAACGGCCCCTAAGTTATAGTTTCAATTAAGTAAATTATTGAAGTTGTACTTCTTTTGGCGTGGAAGGGAACAATGATGAGAGTATATTTTACGAAGCGCGCGCGCACCAACACGAACAACCGACACCATGAAATAGGGGACCGTCCTGTGATTGATTTTGTACATTATTCTATATGTAATGGTTAATAATACTAAAAAGAAACCCTGCTGCGAAAACTGCATTAAAATTGGTTAAAAAATGAGCCTGTAATTCATATTTCAAATATTACTAAGTGCCGAAGTGGGCGCGATGTGGGGATATCGCTTCATCCTTTCTTTTGCACGCGTCGTAATGCCCGATGACGTCACACGTGGGTATTGCGCCTCTTTTCTGTTTCTCGTTACTTGCCCCTTCTACCGAAATTGAAAGACTTATGACTTGTTGATTTTTTACCGGATTTAAATAATTCTTTCTATGTTATAATTTATATAACGTAAATATTTGATAATAATAAAGAACAAAAATGAGTCCGGTCCCCTATTAGCTAGTCATTAGTTAAATTATTACATTATTATTTAATTTAATTTAATATTTAATAAGTGTACAAATACATTAATAATAGATACAAATAACAATTATTAGTCTAGAAAAATATTTTATCATTTATATTAAAACAAAATTTATTTAACTACATAATACATTATAATAAAACTTTTTTTCAATTTGTTAAATACCTTTTTTTTCTATTAAAGTGTCGTTTTCCCTACAAATATAGGATAACGCGAAGGATAATTTTTTTAGAAAGATATTGTTTACGCAAATGTTAGACATTAAATCAAACAATTTTTCGGATTTTACCGCGGTTTTAATGTTTAAGTTTTCTCCCGACGTTTCGAAGACTTTGCATCCTTCGTGGTTCAATTCCCCCCGTGACCACTAAAACATAAAAACCGCAATAAAATACGAAAAATAGCTTAATTTTAATGTTTTAGAAAGATTTCTATCTTCTTCCGCCAAAGAAGTATAACTTTTTACGTGCGTATAAGTACATACACACGTTTTGTATAGAAATTTACACAGCACCCCGTAAGCGCATTAAGAACTAAAATACTGCAGCGTGAACATTGGATGCGTATAAACTTCGAATCGTTAACCCATGGTAGTTAAGAGTAAATACAAATCGGCTGTTGGAATCAGTTTTGAGACGTACTGCATTGTAAAACTGTACTCCGCTACGAACATTTGGCGAAATTCTGTAGTATTCGTGTTTAGGGCACTAGAATCGTGTGTTAACGGCGGCGAAGGCTGTTGAGTGTACAATATTTAGTAATGAACATCAAGGTATAGAAAGAATCAGTAAAAACGTACAATTATACTCGAGATTTTAATTCGATGGAGTATTTTTTATTGCTTTGAATGACGAGACGAGCATGCCGTTCGCCTGATGGTAAGCGATACGACCGATAAACAGTAGAAACAACAACACCTTGAATTACAAAGTATTATTTGGTATTCTACTGCGGTCGTCATCCTGAGACATGAGATGTAAAGCCTCAGTATGTCCAGTAGTTACACTGGCGACAATGTCCTTCAAACCGGAACAAAACAGTGTCTACATACCGTTGCTTGGCGGCAGAAATAGACATTGCGGAGATACCTAGCCAGGCGGACTCTCACATATGAGAGATCTACCACGAGTAAACTTAAAATATTTAAAATAAACTTGAAATTTCGATATTGTGTTATCGATATTTGCGTCATAACTGTTTGGATTCCTGTACCGCTTGCAACACTTCATCTGTCAAATTACTCCGTCGAATTCAAAACTAAACCGTACTTAATGTATCCGCTCTAAGAAACCGAAACAAAAGAGCTATTCGCTGCCGAGGACTGCATATGGCTTACATACATAAATGTGTAACACTTACTGGAGAACTCTGAAATTACTTATCTGTTTCACAAAATATTATTCTACTGAAGAAGGAGTACGGATCGGAAAGATGGAGCCTTGCTCTAAACTATCCCATTGGCCATACGAAAGCCAATAACAAATCTGATAATGTATAATGGATCCACCCGGCGTCGGCGCACGCGTGCTTGACAATGTCCAGCGCGAGAACTTAGGGCAGCAACTGAATTTTCATACTTCGTAGTTTGCTTCGTACCCAGTCGTTAAAAGTCACTAAATCAACAGCAGGCCAACCCTTTCTAGAAGCAAAACCTTTTACGAATTCAAACAGCACGTTCACTGCATTATTATCCAATTTGTTCTTTTCTGTGCAAACATATTACAATAAGACAGCGCTTCGTCAGTAAAATAATCGTCATCAATACCTTAGTGAGGTATTCGCTTGAAGTTGCCATACCTGTGTATCTATTAAGTTTATCCACCTCAACATACACTTCGGAGTTTTCAATGAGCTCTTTCAGCCCCGGGCCCGGCTGCCGATGTCTCAGTGTCCATCTTGTGTCATTTTCGTCGAACTCCGGCGGCACGTGGACAATCCTTTTTTCCCGTCTTGGTACTACGTCCTCTTTTAGTAAATTTAAGAGGTAAGACCCAGCTTCTTGAATTTGAGAGAGATAATTTTCGATTTGTGCTGAAATATTGTTCCTATTGTCAATAAATGACTGGGATGCGTTTGGTTGTAGAATGCTATCGTTTGGCTCGTCCATGGTTACATCTACTATACTGTAGCTAGACTTGTTCGCCAAGTCTTCCATTGTCGGTTGTGTAGATGTGCGTCTTTCTTTTGTTTGTTCTGGGAACAATATATTATCATAAAAATAAATATTAACTAATTTAGGTCAGACGCGGCAAGATGCTGATGTGGAGAGTGCACTTTCTTCAAAGTTATAAAAAGCTATTGATATTACACAATAAACGTTAATTTATATCGACATATACATTCACTGTGTTCAACTGAATTGCACTGCAATCCATTCAAACTGAATTTAGTATGGTCAATATTGATAGCTTGTGGTTGTGTACGGAGTGGCGCTCATGATATAAGAACTCGAGTCTAAGTGTAAACCTGGATTTGAATAAAAAATATTAGTCAAATAAGTAAAATTATTTGTTGTTCAAGTGAATAGATAGGTTATAACAGTGACGTTTTGGTCGCCATTTTAGTTCAGATTTTGAACAAATAGTTTGTATTTGTCAATGTTATTTTACATCTGTGCTGCTACTAACAGTACAGTCCACCAAAAAAACAGATGACCATGTCTATTTTATCACGATTATATTGTACATTTTATTTTCAGTGTGATTTACTTCTTTAAAACAAATAATTCACTTTTTTGGTCCTACGAATTGTTCTAAGTAACAACATTTTGGTTCCAAAAGACTATAAAATCACGGTGTATTACACTACGGGACGGAATACACATTGCGAAATGTGAACGCCCTGGTTGCACCTCTACCTATCCTTTCGAGTGTTACCTTCAGTGCTTGTACCGACGACTGGATCCTCAGCGTCGTACTGCATGGTGGCAATCATGGCATCGCAGTAATTATCTGGAAACAAACACACAAGTTACTGAACTGGACGATCTTAGCCTTGTTTCCCTATGCCATACGTTATTTAGACAGTCTACAGTCTATATTTCCCGATAATCTGGGCGTCTTCAAGTCACGAGTGAATAGGTAACTTCAAAGCAAGCGTGCTCTACCGTCGACCACGTACAATCGTTGCGTCTGTCATACATATGTCGCAGGCATATTGTCAAAGACGTTACAATTACCCTATGGGATAAAGTATGCATGTATTTATTGCTTTCAATGACTAGACGAGCTTGCCGTTCGCCTGATTGTAAGCGATGCGACTGGCCATAAACATCAGAAACGCCAACACCTTGAATTACAAAGTATTGTTTGGTATTCTACTGCGCTCGCTATCTTGAGACATGAGATTTTAAGTCTTATTATGTCCAGTTACACTGGCTACAATGTCGTTCAAACCGGAACACAGTGACTACACACTGCTTGGCGGCAGAAATAGACATTGCGGTGGCACCTACGCAGGCGGCCTCTCACATATGGGAGACCTACCACCAGTGTAATATTATTAAACGGTAGATTGTCAATTAATTTCATTTCCTACAATTTATCGGCCTGGGTTAAGTGTCATTGTAATGCCACGGGGTCATTGTAGTCATATTATAATAAATATAGGTATATTATGAGTGGAGATGCCAGTGGGAGACGTGGAGGGTTCTGATTGGCCAATTCTTTTCCATGCGCCATTTGCAAAACAATATATAATTCGACGCTTGCAAGGCGATCATATCTAAGCGACAAATATACCGAAAATCAATTATATAAATATTATGAATCGCCCTTTTTTTCTACGTCATTTGATCTAGGTTTTATAGGTCTAGGACAGTTTTAATATCATTAGACTACATCTTTAGAAAATAAAAGTTTCATTGTTATGAATTTTCATATTAAAATCCAAATTTCTGATTATCGCTTAGATATGATTGCCTTTCAAGCATCGATTTATGGTTAAATCATGCACACGTTTCTAGCATCCTATTAGTTATAGAAAGAGAATGGGCAAGCCTGCGTATGAGAGACACGCTCTACAGCTCGGAAGTAGTCGATTACTTATCTTTAAAATGAGATATATATATATCTAGTAGCTACTTATTTATATATATTACTTGCTTTTGCTCGCGACTTTGCTGAATTTTGTCCTGCTAGACTTTTCCCCGGGATAGAAACTAGCCTATAACCTTCCCAGGGTTAACTATATCCATACGGAATTTCATAAAAATCCGTTCTGCAGATTTAGAGAAAATCGAGAATCTTTATGGCAGTCCATTCAAGTCAATCATATCGTGATAACTTTTAAACTATTCGGCCAAATTATTCAGTGTAAAAGACAAAGTTAATCTACATTAAATACTTAAAGCGATGTATAGATTAGTGATGTAACGAATATTCGCATTCGCATTCGCATTCGCGAATATTCGCATATTTTTGGATATTCGCATTCGCAAAATTTCTGCGAATGTTTTGCGAATGTTAATATCAGAAAAAAAATATTTGAAGATAATAGGAGACTGCCTCGGTGGCATAGTTCTACTGCATGTGCGGTACGGCAGCGCTCTGAGGTCAACACAAAATTATTTCGTTTACTTTAATAAAGCTTAAAAATTCAATTCTCATTAGAACTTGTAACACAATAGCAAGTAAGAAATTAAAAGCATTTGAAAAAAACAGAAACAAATTCTTCTATAATTTTTTATCAGTCTTTACATAACTTTTAATGTTTAGATAATTATTATCTTGAATAAATATCTAAAGAATATATTAAATAAACTAAAACAATATTCTTCTACAATAAACTATAACTCTTTCTTAAAACATACCATTTAATTAAATATTTAGCCATAGAAAATTGGCGCCAAATTTGAACAAAAACTAAACATTCGCATTCGCATTCGCATTCGCGAA
>NW_023593784.1:0-19772 GCF_014839805.1 Manduca sexta
GTACTTTATATGTCATGGTATTTGCCTTCGATATAATTTATGTTTAACTATGTATTAAGTATTTAAATACCTAAGTTTACACTGGAGGTCTCTCATATGTGAGAGTCCGCCTGGGTAGGTACCACCGCAATGTATATTTCTGCCGCAAAGTAGCAGTGTGTAGTCACTGTTGTGATCCAGTTTGAAGGACATTGTAGCCAGAGTAACTACTGGACATAATAAGGCTTAACATCTCATGGCTTAGAATGGCGAGCGCCAATACCAAAAAATACTTTTGTAATTCAAGGTGTTAGATGGTGTTTCTACTGTTTATAGGCGGTCGTATCGCTGACTATCAGGCGAACGGCGAGCTAGTCTTGTCAATTAAAGCAATAAAAAGTAATTACTGACTCCTGATCATAATGACGCCGCGAATATTAAACGAGAGCAAAGGGTGCTGTCGGTAAGAGCGAACATGCTGGCTCGTGGGTTTTCACGCTGCTTACCATTAAAATTACTCTTCTGAAACTATTTCTCAACCTTCTATACGTGCAGCTTTTGGTCTAGATATTCTCAAACATCGTGCTTTTAGAGTTCAATATAACAATGCATTCAGAATGATTGGGGGTTGTCCTGTTTCTATAGTGCTTCAGGGATGTTTGTAGACGCCCGGATATCTACCCGGACTAGACCCGAACTAGACTATCTACTCACACATTAATGCGCAAGAGGTGTGCATCTCTGGTAGATAGTATGCTGGTCCGCCCCAATAGCATTCTTCAATTGGTAGTAGGCTGGATTGTTGTTACATGGCTCTTTGCTGTACCATTTTACATGGAATGGTCCAGCGGTGAACCGTATATTATATTTTTTCTTACTAACATATTAAACTATTGAACCATACATGAACTATAGAACACCATGGGTCTTTGGTTACTCAAATAAATAAAATATATATAATTATGAGGTACAAAAGCAGCTTGAAAACAATTTTATCGAATAATTTACCAATATTATAAATAAGAATCGTACACTTATATTGAGTTTTTCTACTCAGTAATATCCCGAAATCTAAAATAATGCACGCCAAAAGGCCATAAATTTGCATTAAACATTTGACCTAACATGGCTGATAAAATATATTTATGAACTCTGCCTACCCCTGAAATCGGAAAAAGGCGTTATGTATGTCATAATCATTTGTTATTTGCAATAAACAGAAAATAAACATATAAAGTTACGTAAAATTCAATAAAACCCGACAAACAGAAGGTCCAAACAAAAGCTTAATAGAGTTTTGAATCAAAACATACGCCAAGCAAATAATAGCCAAATCATAAAACGAAATGAAAAGGAATAATCGTGGAAAAAAACAAAATGGAGTTTGAATAATGTATCGTTTGGATTAGCAACGTTTGCGCAGAGATTCCATATTTTAAAATGTACTGACGGTGTTTCAGTAGACGGTTTTTTTTATTTCTTACTAGGTTTTGCTCGCAGGTTTGTCCGGGTCCGATCATTCTAGTTTTTTCACATAACGGAAGTCCATGTTGTAATAAGACAACTTCCTACCATATTTCCAACATCCGTTCAGAAACACTAGATTCAGGTAGAACTTTTTTTTACTCTTCACCAACTAGCAACTACTGAACGCATTTTAGAAAACTTAGCAGGTCCACATTCCCCTAATTTTCATAATATATTCGCCTACAACAAGCCGGCATAATTCTAGCAACCGTTGAATAATAACTTCCACATTTTATTTAACACGCCAACGCCACTTATCACAATGCCAACGTGACATCAATAGTTAAAAGTGCAAATCACTGGCAGATACTCGACAGCTTTTATTTCGCCTGATTAATGTCAGCGAGGCGTACCACATTTCGTGAACGTCTTTTAATTCTACGCGGCGTGTTATTTTTTGCCCGCCGAAGCTTTCACGCTGCTCATAATTGCGGCGGAGTGCTCGGCGTGCCACCGTGACGCATAGATTTGTGAACGTGTACTGATTACTTTCGTGGTTTTATGATAAATATTTCGTGTTTATTGTACAGTAATAAGGGATATTAATTATAAGTAAACGGTTCATTGAATTGTAATTTTGATGACCACATCTCTGTAATTACTGAGTGTTATGAGACTAATTAACAAAATATAATATGTATAACGCTTATGAGAGTAATGTTATGTAGTAATACGTATAAAATTCTTAAAAATGCTGTTAATACACAGTCAAAAAACCACTTTATATAAATATAAAATAGATAATATGTTCAAGTCTCCTTAATTTGGTATTAAATATTCAACTACTACAAAAATAATCCAAATTGATTCACTAAAGCTAGAATTCAACACTAACCACATTCATGAAACTGAGTAACCGTGTAGAGCCAACGGGAAACCACGTAACGTCCAAAGCAAACAATTTCAGCGGCTAATACAAGCATCCCGTGCCAAATTGAGATGTTTGTGCACCGCGGCGGAGGCGGCCTTCAGTGCGTCATTAAACCGTTACGTCACGAGCGCGTTACGTCATGTCCGATTGAGTAGAGCTAGGTAGAGAAATGCATTTTTTATACGATTGAATTAGTATTTCGCTTGCTTAATGTATATTTATAAGGTTTTTACTGAAAATCGTTCTTACTCTTTATTTATTTGTGTACCCTATATGATTATTTACCTCGATTGTATAATTAAAAAAAATATTAGTAATTTCATTAATCAATTTTTCTTTTACGTTTACATGTCTAGAAAACATTAGTAATTATTATAGTAATTTACGTCTGAATCCTCACAAGATTTATTAGTAACATCTAATGTAGAGCACGTGTTATTAATGATTATCCAAACAAAAAATATAATCAAGGTTCCATACAAACGAAACATTAAGAAAAATGATTAATTACAGCAAATCACGAGTACCAACCTTGAGAATCAATCAATTCGTAGACACATCTACGGTGCTACGGCGCTACGACGCTACGTGGCTACGAGAGTGCCGTAGCACTATAGCCCGCTGGTAATGAATGGGGCTCTCTGTCGGTGCCAATTGACTGGCACTCGAAAACGTTAGACGTGGTAATTCAATTTCTTTGGATGAGAACTCGTCATAGCGACGTATAGTTATGGGTATGGGATCGATTCCGTGAAAATTTATTGCGAAATTTGTCTGCTTTGAATTTGAAGGGAATTACCTGTAGTAGATTTCTTATATTTGCAGGCCTATGTAAATAGATGTATACAGTCCATATTGCTGAAGCAGTATTGTAGTTTCAGTATATATAACTACATCTTATGTCTCAAGGTGATGAAGACAGATTAATATTATTCCTACCTTTATAATTCAATATTTTAAGCGTTGCTGACTGCTGTTGTTTAGTTTATATGCTGTATATTTTTTTATACATTGATTTGAGTTTTTTATGTACCTATTTAAATATAACGAGTTGCTGTTGTTTATTATATACAATAGAGATTTGTTTAGACATGGAATTATGTTTTACAGTACCTATTTAAATATGTAAGTATTGTATAAGACATAACATCTCCAGTCTTGATCATTACTGTGCATTTTAGAGGCGAAGGTTCAATATAACCCCGATTGCTGCCGGCTTCCCTTGATGTAGAGTTTATGTAAAATCTAATTATCATTAGAACAATTTGGAGACTGTATTTATGCACATTATTACCTATATGTTATGTCAGGTTTGGTTTCGGAAAATTTCGCATTTCGCCACTGACACATTTTCCTAAACTAAAACTATGTAATGATGCACCTTGAATTGCAAAAGACAATTAACTCTCATTAATGCCCATTAAAAAAAGCGGCGATAGCCTAGTTGGTTGTGGAACAGACTGCCGAAACGAATGTCCGCAGGTTCAAATCCCAAGGACAGACACCTCTGATTTTTAAAAATTATGTGTGTATTCTTTGTGAATTATCGCCAGTTTTAACGGTGAAGGAAAACATCGTGAGGAAACCTGCATACCTGAGAAATTCTCTATCAAGAATTTTCGAGGGTGTGTGAAGTCTACCAATCCGCACTAGGCCAGCGTGGTGGATTAAGGCCTAATCCCTCTCAGTAGTAGAGGAGGCCCGTGCCCAACAGTGGGACAGTATATAATACAGGGCTGATATTATCATTATTATTATAATGCTCATTAAGTATGAACTTTACTACAAACCAAACCGGTAACGTTTAACCTTCCAATTAGTAAAATTTTAAATTGTTCGTCCAACGAAGCACAATTGTAAAGTTTTGACTGGAGGCAACATCGCTTGTCCAACCCTTTGTCGTAGTTTTATCTATCAATTACCGACTTTATTGGAGACAATGACGTAGAGATGAGACAATATCGATAAAGATATCTTGCGATAGTTCATTATTTAATGTATTTATCTATTGCAAGACTTCAGTGTATTCTTCTTCTGTTGTAACCGACGTCCTGGGTTAAAAGTAAATTTTTTTGGGGAATAATAAATTATCAAGACGGTTCTAAAAGTAGATTATTTTGTAATAGACTCCTTGTCGAATTTAGTAAAAAACTGTTGGTCATTTACCACTTAAATGTCTTTAAACTATTGATAAATAAAGAATAACAATTTAAAACAAAACACAATCATTTTCATCATTGTTTATTAAAACATATCAGTGACAAAGAAAGACATTTTCGAAAAAGAACTCAGCACAACATATAGGTACTAATATGCAGGAATTTACAAAACTTTCTAATGATAATTACGTTTCACATAACCTACAAAAGGTTAGCCGACAGTTACATTACATGAACCCTTCACAACTGCTAAATATAAAATAATTTAAAACATATAACTTATTTGTACTTCAACAAAGAACTTTAAACGGTCGTTTTGTATTTGAAGTTGGAAACTTCCTAAACGCTAGGGGGTTTCTCGCCGGGGATTTGTGGACAAAACTATCTTTATATACGGGCTTAGAGATAACACTTGAGTTGTGAGATCGTTCACAATGATGTGGGTTTGAATTCCTGATACGGTATTATAAAATTATGATGAATTCGTGCAATCTAATTACACATTATTCGAGCCTGTTTATATAGAACATTGTAACCAATAAATCTTACTCTTCACTAAAGAGCTTTTTTTCTGTATAAATTCTATTATATTTATGGTATACATACTGTCTTTTTATAGGGTTGTTATGTTTGTAACTGAATACTACAAATATGTAATAATATTTTTAGAAGTAGTAAAAATACAAACTGTTGTTTAAGATGTTCTCAAAAAGGCTAGATAATTTAAAAATATAACCCTCCATGTGGGTAGACTTCGCCTTGTTTACATGTTTAGCCATCAGCAGTTCACAAGCACTGTTCTCTAGTTGAAACCACTTTCTTACCAGTGTCAATTACCAGACGAGACTAAGTCCAATGCCTCTCCCAAATGGCTTACGCGTCTTAATATAACAAAAAAATACTTACAATGGCGATTTTTCAATTTATTTTTTAATTGAAAACAGCCATCTCTGAAACTAATGAAGCCGTTCGAAATAAGGCACCGCCATCCTTTCTGGAGCTTCTTTGCGTGTACAAACCATTGTTCTGCCCCCTATTGTCCCTTTGTGCCTGATTTGAGAACCTGATAAGCCCTGTCGACCCGTTTCTCGAGTTGTACATCGATTTATTGTACTTAGTCGACGTCGGATTTTAGAAATTTACTTTGTTATATTCTTAATACAGGACAGTTTGGAGCACAAACAGCTGAATTGTGAACAAGCTCACGAGTTTAGTCATCAAAATGATTTTGATAATTCATCTTTAAGGGTTCAACGAAAAAAAATATCATTTGTATCTATACCAATTTCAAAGATGTACACAAAAAGTTTCACTTCATAATATTAAAGTTTTTTTCATGATTTTCTTAATTTCCCAAATTTTCCATAGTCTATCAATAAATTTAGTAACATTGGTCGTCATAATATTCGTTCCTATCCCCAGAGGGATTGAATCTCTCACAAACGTAGTAAAATGAAATTTATCTCACGTCAATTTCCGTGAAATAAAGCAATAACTGCTAAATATAAAGTTCGTTGTAAATATTGCTGAGTTCATACGACCCGAACCTTCCTGATGAATTGGACACAAAATACGATTTGTCAAATGTAACATCCTTTTGTAATTTCATTTTCTTCGTGGGTGCGTCGGAAACTAAATGTGTAATCAACATATACCCTAAAAAATCTTACGAGATTCATATTATGTTCTACCTACATATAAAGTATTTTTGTACCATAAAAACATCAAGTTGAAATTTTCAAAAAATATGAACGTAAACGTATTATTATACGTTTATTATATTATATATATGTTTGTTTATTTCATTTTTATCATTATAGATTGCCAAAGAAATTATATATTAGAAAGAAAAAACAGCAATATTGGATTCATTGCAATTTGGATTACAGGCAACCACAATTCTTAATAGTTAAAAAAAAATCAAATATAATATTTAAAAAATTACATCAAATCAATATACTTATTTAAATCTAACATTTCATGAATATAGAACGTTTTTATTAGTATCACAATGTTATAAATTAGCAATATTTTCTAAACAGTTTGCTTGAACGAAGATAAAGATTCGTGGTAAATGTCTAATATTCATTTTCCTAGAAAACTGGTTACAGAGAGTTGACAGCCAAGGGACAGGAGAGTTTTTTTCTTTTTAGAGTAGTCTTCCCTACATTCAATACCAGGGGAATCTCCCTGCACGGGGAGTGCACGGGCCCGGAGAAGAGTTAAGAGGAAATTTCAGGGTATGGAAGTGTGGGGGAAGAATAATATGAACCCTGTTATAGGATGAACGAAGAGAAGTAGGGTGAAATATTCGCGATGCCTTATTGGTCAGTAGAATTTATTTAGAATTTAATTATCATTAGAACGATTTACAGATCGCATTCATGCATATTACCTATATATTGTGTGCCCTTTCGGAAAACTTCACCTTTTGCCACTGTCGGATTCCCACCTTCTTTAGTGAGTCATGCTCTCTAGACATATGCATAACTATAATCAACCCAATGTGATGGCCATCACAGTGATAGCAATTTGCGAAATGCGATTGCAATGCGGTCCCGCGATCCCTCAGTCCCCAGCCCCTGGGTCTCGCGGCAATTCTTGCAAATTCATTTTGACTTTTTATTTTCGACGGACGCTTTTATTTGTGTTTGCTGTGAATTTTAAGAAACCTGGACGATACTTTTTTGATATTTTTTATTTGTTTACTAAATTTGTATATTTGTATTTAATAATTTCCGTATTTGGTTTTAAAATGATTAAATTTTGAGCAAATTCTCATGTCATGTTTAGGCCATTTCCTTGTCGTTTCAGCTTTTGGGTTTGTAAGTTGGTTTTAAAGAGCTCGCGTGTACAATTGTATATTTCTATATCCACTGATTGAAGTATTTAAAGTATTTTTGTGTGTGTCAGTTATTTTATATTCGGTAAGTACAAGAAAACATTATTAGTAACTTGAAATAGCCACTAAATCTGAAAGCAGCTTAGTAAAAAACACACTAGACTTGTATTATTTTGATATGCTGTAGATTCAACATATTCAAATACGAAAATAGAATAAACTAATCTTAGATTAGGATACTGTCACATGGAATGCTGGAAAATATATAAATACTCTAGAAATTTTATAGCACATGATGTTACAATGCAATTAATTTGTAATAAAGTAAGGCATAATAAATTATATTATTTACTGAAAATCCACCAGATAAATTTAATAATCGCTTTTCGATGATGTCAAGCAATCACTGTTGCGTTTCTATAAAGAATTATAGTCAGATTGATTGGTAGGTATTATAAGACTTGAATATCTAAAGTGTGTATTTATTAATTAAAATTGCACATCGCTCTTGAAATTTGAACAAAGCCTTCGTAAACGAAAATGAACTAACACAATAATTTAACATTTCCTACGATTTCTATTAAAATAGATAATAGTTTTCAGTGTGACCTCGCCTCAACTCGTGTGTTGATTTTAAAATACTCTTTTCGAGTCATATTCCACAAGGAGCAGTAACAAGCTAGAGTGGCTTTTACATTTTTTATTTACATCACAACCAATTTTTTTTGTTGTAGATGTGTGGGAGTTAGGTTTTATTTTATTCGACATAAGAGCTATATTCTACTGAGAACTGCTGAATAAGTCAAAAGAAGCAATAATGTAATACAGGCTTACGTTTGAATTTACGATGAAACAGAACTACTAAACTCTTAACTCTTCGAATACTCTCTGTATTAGAAGAATTAATTATTATAAATATTATAATTAAGAGAAATTTAATTAAGAAAAACACTCGAACCCAATAAATTAGGTCACAAGAATGCCAAACAAACTTATCTACACATATTCTACAGCTCTGTTTACCCATTAAACGACAGGGATTGATGATAAACAAGCCCGCGGCTTCATTAACCGAAGTGGCATTACGCGGCAGCACTGATGCCGGTTTTTTTTCCAAAACCAATTTATTTAATGCTCTGATACGATTGATAACTTTCGACGATTCGCAACTGCGTTTTATATGAATGATATTAAAATGCGGGGTTATTGTACTTGTTTTGTTGACGTATATTTGCGTTGAAGGTAGAAATATCTCGTATAATTAAATGACAAGGCGAAGAGATGCGTGTTGATAAGGCACTGTCATAAACAGAAGTAACAATAATATAAATATACTGGTTGTAGGTCTCTCATATGTGAGAGTCCGCCCGCAATGCCTATCTCTGCCGGCAAGCAGCAGTGTGTAGTCACTGTTGTGTTGGACATTGTAGGCAGTGTAACTACTGGATAACGCCTCATGTCTCAGGATGGCGAGCGCAGTGGAATACCAAATAATAGTTTGTAATTCAAGGTGTTGGATGGTGTTTCTACTGTTTATGGGCGATCGTATCGCTTACCATCAAACGAACAGCACGCTCGTCTGGTCATTCAAAGGAATAAAAAAATGAAATATACTTTTTCGAACTGATGTATCACCCTAATACAGTACTCGGCAGTAAACATTACACATACATAGAGTTTAAAAAGAGATAGCATGTCGGTCAACTTCGGCTTCATAGTGTCATATCTATCACTTACACATATTTAACTTCATTCAACTAAATTAATTTTGCATTTAAAAGAGTTCCAACCGGCCGGCAAAATTGTGTCGACTGTCGAGAGGTAATCATCTATCAGCCGACATTCTACTGGACCCCACTCCACTTACTATCAGTGGCGAAGGATGAATTTTTTCAAAAAGTAACCTGAGAGAGACATTTATTTATTGAATGACACACCAGCAGCATATGCATTAATAAATTACAAATAACACCATTATACAAAAACTATTCTGATGCACATGCCCATTAAAGGTATGTACAACATTCACACAATACGAGTAACAATTATTATACAATTTTATAAGGCAGACACTAAAGAGAGTAATTTAAAAGACACAAAAAAAATACTATTAAATTAAGAGAGAAAAATATATATGTCGTAGTGAAAACTGTTTACTTGGTTATTTTTTGACATGACCGGTAAGGTATCACCGGTCTATATTTATTTTCCAGACAGTTATTCGATTATTGAAACACTTCTTTACTTCACTAACAATTTACTGCATAGCAACACTAGCGGAATACACAATGTGCTCGGTTCGAGCGTCCAAATAAGACTCCTACAAAAACTTCTACATGATTGAGCTCTCGACGTTCGGCCGGTCCTTATATTGACAGCAGTCGACCTCCCTCCTCTTCTAATACTTCCTCGATGTAATGATAGATGGCGCCACTATCGCTCCGAAATTCACCAATTCAACGAATAACGAGGTGCTGCGGCGACATATACAATAACAATACATTGCCTTACCTATCATGTCGCGGCCAATTTAACAAAAAACAAAAACTAAGACAAACGTAAATAAACCTTAAAGAAAAGCCGGTAGGAATCGGATTGTATGGACGCTTGGCCACTGTCATGAGGTGCACTGTGGGTCACTTTGCCGTATAAAAAAGAGAGTGTTGCTGACCGTACATTGTAGCTATAGCATTAGTATAAGGACAGGTATAAGAAAAGAAAGTATAAGATCTGTTTACGTTCATTCATAGTGCTTGTAGATACAGTCACATACACAACTATAGAGGGAATGAGATTTGTTGACACGAGTGTACGCTGGTAAGCATCAGTCCCACATCTACAACATGGTGAACCACCGAACGCGCACCACATTTTAATCTAATCTCGCGGAATCCCGTCGCCATTTAACACAAACGGGAAATTAGATCTCGCGAGATGCGCCGTGTTTGATTTAAATCTTGGTCGGATTCAGCGTTAGGTTATTTGAAACGGATGCGATACCAATACAGGGGGTGTTTTATTGCCACGGAATAAGAGTCAAATTCGTGATTTTTTTTAAGTAATTGAACTCTAAAATTTAAAAATATGAAGTACTTTAATATTCTATTACCCCTTAGGAAAATTCCAATCTGTTACAAATTATTTTGATTACTCTATAAAAAACTAAGGATTTAAATATTATTCGAGTATAATATTTGACAAAGTTATCGACAAAATTGTTTTCCAAAGCCCGTTACCTCAAACACCTATAAGATTCAATAAAAGTTGCCAGAAACCAGCTCAAGAGTAGCGTTTTTAGGGTGAAGCTGCCACGAAAATTCCTAAATTAGGGCAATGACGCAGCAATATGTCATCGTACTGACGAGCCGGCCAAAGTTCCTTCAGACTTATTATCGAGTTTCGTTAAAAACACGCCTAAAATTACGACTATAAAGGAAACCTAATTGCAAAAATTTTTAGAACGCCCTAATATATCAATTCTTAATAGAAACTTAAAAATTAAATACCTTAAATCACGATGAACCAGTTTTTGTACATATTAGATCAGCTCTGTATTATATACTGTCCCACTGCTGAGCACGGGCCTCCTCTACTACTGAGAGGGATTAGGCCTTAGTCCACCACGCTGGCCTAGTGCGGATTGGAAAACTTCACATACTCAGAGGAGGTAGGCAGAGATGTGACTGTTACACGCTCCGTCAAGCGTGTTTTCGTCTGAGGATATGGTAAGCATTGCCATACAGTGCACTATTTCCCTACACTGAAACTAGAATGCGTTTTTAAAATGAAAGTATTAAAAAAATTGTTTGCAGATAAATTACGCTACGACATAAATAAGGCTACGAAATCGTAATTCAATCAAAAATATGCAAAAACCATGATGCCGTCACGCGGCGAACAACTTTTGTTGCAAATGATTTCCCAGAGCGCGTGCTAAGGTCGTAATCGGCAGGTGCGCCTGTCACGCCGGCTGGGTGGACGTGATCAGATGCCAACGTGATATCCGACATCAAAACTATGTTTACAACTTAATTAATATTTTCTCATCTCGTATTAGATTAGCCATACTTGTTGAGTGGCCATAGCTGTCGCCACGTGGTATCTAGTTATATTTACACGCGGGCTTAAGTACCAGCTATGCGCGAATGTATTACCAAGAATTTTGTTAGTTTATTTACCTGTAGACTTCTTTATAGAGGTACATAACAATCACCTATTATATAGCTTGCATTATAATTTATAGTTAACCGTGCCATGAAAATATCTAATATCGCGCATTCGTAACTCGGTTCTTAATCTTTTAACATTAAAGGTGTTTTCGACATAAAACGTACTGAATGTTACGGCACACTATAAATAGACAAATAACTTTTAATTGCAACAATTAAATCAGCTAGACTCAATATTCCGTGCTATCCCAACAATATAACATCAAGTCTTTTTCACTTTTCCAGTAGTAAACATAGATACATCACACCCATTACACCCGCCATGTTAGGTCCTTTTAATTTGACACTGACACTAAGCCTGTAGATTATTCAAACCTCAACACCCGTACTGTAATACCACCTTCAACTACAATCCCCAACAGACGGCGATATATCTTATCTCGGGCAACACAAAATTTTTAAATTGAAAATAAAGGCGAAGCCACTTTATTTACGAGCACCGATACTGAAGATGGAAGTGGTGGTAGATAAAACCGCATAATGTCGATAGCGCAGTGCCCATCGCTGCGGGACCATTAAGCTTTCGCCCCATAGTCGATCAGGCCGTTTACAATGGCCAGGGTTGTCACGCATTTAAATTGTTTCTATTGTTCGATTAGATATCGGGGTGTGGGATGAGATTATGTTGTGAATGCCGTCCATTTCTGATGGAAGAATGAAGGTATTTCCTTAAAACCAGTGTAATAAAAATTAAAAATTAAATGAATTTCGTTATCAATTAACTATTTTCTAGTTCAAGTATAAAGGTCTTGCTACAGTAGATTTGGAAGATCTTGTTTTAATTTAAACTTAATTAAAGTCTAGCCTGCTAACCCTGGGAGGCAATAAGTCGCGAACGTCGAGTAATTGCCATGGGTATCGGTTATGCGCCTTTTTGGCTCCGACTTTAAGATTTATGTTCGCAGATAGTGGGATAAACTGGGTGACAGGCCGACGGCCGGCGAGCGGGGGACAGGAGGGGACAGGGCGTACGGCCGGTGGAAAAACCCGCTTAACACTTTCTTGTTTGATTGAAAAAGTTTCGTTCAGTTTAGGTTTTTGGTATTGCAGCTTTGTTTTCGGGTGCATTGTGGTTGAATAAATATTTTTCCTCAACATTATCTTCGGCCTTAAGAATTATACTGGTGAAGTGATTCATTTTAGAACTATCATTTTTCTAGTTTAGATTCTGTAATTTGTGCCCATTATGGGATGGAATACGCTTGGCGAAAAGTGGATGCACCAGCTACAGCTTTGCTTATACCTTTAGGGGATAAAAGGTCTGCGTGTGTGTGTGTGTATTTTTTAAGGACTAATTATTGTATTATATCTGTGGAAGAGCTAAAACCAACCAAATTGTGCCGTCAATAGATAATTCATGTGTGTTTTATAACTGATTTTCTTTTTACGTTCTCTAACCAGGAATCAAATCTAAATCATTACAAGCCCTGCCATACAAGAGTCTTATGTAAATACGTTCCATAAACCAACAGGATTACCACAATAAGTAATCAGAAGTGCATATTTTGTTATCCAATAGAGCGGGCAGAGCTCGGAAGCTAATCTCAGTTCAAAACTAGTTTCGCGTTCAGTCATGTTACATTTATAATCTCCACCTGCTCCCCGTTTCAAATGTTTTGAAATACTATCCTGTATGATATATACAGGATGTTGCAGAATGGGGTTACCAAAAATAACCTTAATTAGTGCACGATTTAACACCGCTCTTGGGTTTTGGGTTCGAAACCTGCGTCAGGCAGTGATATAGGATTTCTCTGCTCAGCATCAGCCCGGAGTTTCAAATTTGTGCCCGATTTGGCGATAGACTAACCTTCGTGCCATTATAGGATGGAACACATATAGTGTGTAAGTGTGTCACATTTCGGGAACAGCCCGTGTTGACCTAGTTAAACAAGCCGACATAATTATGTCGATTGGAGATTGGTAATGCTCGCTATCACTACATTACGCCAATAGAATCTTTAACAAAACTAAAATAATCATTAATATAAACAGTATATTGGAAAGCAAATTGGAAAATCAAAATATTATGCTTTACGTCACAGCCCGACAAGGGCCATACATGGAACTCTTGATCTACTGCAAATAAAATTCATGGTGAAACTTTTGATTCCAAACACGCTGTTAGAATTGACAGCCGAATCAAATCAAAATGATAGGGTACAGTTAAAAATCAGTACTGTTTAATAATGTATACTGAGCTGGTATACCTTCTATTGCTCATGATGCATCAAGTCCAACGTATGCCTAATGTCGTTTACAATGTGTGCCTTTTTATACTTTGACTAGCCTTTGCCCGCGACTTTGTTCACGTGAAGGAATTCATTCTCCAAGATAAAAATCCCGCTATATATTTTCCCGGGATAGAAAGTAGCCTATAACCTTCTCAGGGTCTTAAATGATCTCCATACCAATTATCATAAAAATCCGTTCAGTAAATTTTGAAAAACTCGATAACATACAAACAGATAGAAAAGTTTTGTTAGTTCTATAGATTTGTTGTTGTTTTTATATGTGTTTACAAAAATAAATGGTTAATTTGACTTTGTTGTTAAGTAATGTTTGCTAATTGTATTCTAAAGAGGTTTTAATGTGTAACTAAGCCATTCTGTAGACAGTTCTATAGCGTGAAAACATCTGACCGAGTGACATCACTGACACAGAAATCTGACCTGAATATTGATGTTGCGTTTCGTGTAGTGAAACATCCGGATTGACTTTATATTTGTCGGCGAAAACTGCCGACATGGCTAAATGTAGATCAATAAAACGCAAAATTAACGTAACCTCTTCAGGTTTATTGGCTTTTCATTGCATAGTCCAATGTTCAGAGCGCAATCACTGTCAAGATCCATGAGAAATCTTCTTGTCACTTATTACTTTGTAAGCTAATCCATAACTAACATAGTAACTTGTTAACAGTTAAATTTGAGTTTGATATTCCACTGCGCTCGCCATCCTGAGACATGAGATGTTTAGTCTTATTATGTCCAATAGTGGCACTGGCTACAATGTTCTTCAAACCGGAACATAACAGTGACTACAAATTGCTGCTTGCGGCTAAAATACACTTTGCGGTGGTACCCAGATGGACTCTCACATATGAGAGACCACCAGTAGGTTTTGTATAATTGTTACTATCAGACGGGCCTTTACCTGCCTTCGAACGCAAAACAAAAATCAATTCACAGTTTTTGCGATTCCGTTCAACAAACATAAAAACTTGTTTTAGCGTTAAGAGGTGTTTAAGAATTGCTTAAACAGCTGTCAAAAACATAACCGGTTCCTAGTTTAAACCTTATTAAGAGGCAAGATGGCGGGTTTTGACTTACAGCTGATCGAGTAAATTTGTGTTTAACTAAGCATAGCTTTGCGAATTTTTTTATAAGAAAGACTGAATATATTAAGTACTAGCTGACCCGACAGACGTTGTCCCGTCTTAACTATGAATTTGCAGCGCGCATTCTGTCAATCGCTGACAGTTATTTCAAACAATTGACAGTTATATAAAATTAATATTTTCGTTAAGTTTTCTTAAATTTTCTAATTTTCCGGGCAAGATTTTGAATTTTTTCTTTCATAAGAACCTTCTCCTGACAATAACAAACACAACAAAAAAAAATAGTGAAATCGGTCCAGCCGTTCACGCGTGATGACGTGACCAAGTGAAATTGGGATTCATTTTTATATATATAGATAAATGATTCTTTGCCATGGTAACTACAATAAATAGATAACACACTCAGTCACATTTTTATCAGCCTCACATTAAAAAGTTAGCGAGCAGCCAAATAAAGTCGCCATAATACCACGAAGACAAACAACTAAAGTTGAGGCTACGTTTAAAAGCGTAAAGTTTCGGCAGTAAAATTTTATCTGAAGCTCCATCGTGAGCCAATTTGGTGTCATAAATACTGTGAGTCCGTAAATAACATCTAATTTTGATATATCGAGGGGTCACAGTCGGTTGGTGCGGTTAATGTGATGAGGCGACGTAGCTTGGACCCATAGCAGATGTTGGCCCTTTATTTTGTCATAGCAATTTTCGAAGGTTTTGGAAACATAGAGGTTTTAGGTTTTTAAATGTTAAAAATCAAATATAATCGGAAATTATATCAATGAGAAGGTAGTATTTGTAAGTTTATTTTTTATTGAATGACGAGACGAGCTTGCCGTTCGCTTGATAGTAAGCGATACAACCACCCAACAGTAGCAACACCATCCAACACCTTAAATTACAAAGTATTGTTTGGTATACCACAGGCTTACCATCCAGAGACACAAGATATTAAGTCTCATTTTGTCCAATAGTTAGACTGGCTACAATGTCCTTCAAACCGGAACACAACAGTGACTGCACACTGCTGCTTGGCGGCAGAAATAGACATTGCGGTGGTACCTACCCAGGCGGACTCTCACATATGAGAGACCCACCACCAGTAAAAACATACTCATCCATCGTCATTCATAAAATAAAAACCTCTTATTACGTTACTCACATCTTTATGAAGTTAGCCAACAAACACACAATAACACAGGCCGGCATAATTATCACTAACGTTGAGGAGGCGCATTTCTTTTCCCTCGCTTGTCTTTTAATTTTAGTAATTATATCAAATTGGTATGGAAAGGCGTTGTCTGCTGGCACAGGCATTTCATATACTTATAGAGATTACTACATAATAGGGGACCGGCCTATGCTTGATTTTGTACATTATTCTATGTGTAATGGCTTTAAATACGAAAAAAAATCACTTCTGCGAAAACAGCATAAAAATTGGTTAAAAAATGAGCGAGCAATTCATATTTAAAATATTGTAATGTGCGGAAGTGGGCGCGATGTGGGGATATCGCTTCATCTCTTTCTTTCGCACGCGTCGTAATTCCCGAAGACGTCACATGTGGATATTTTGTCTCTTTTCTGTTTCTTGTTAATTACCCCTTCCACCGAAATTCAAATGCTTATAACTTGTTGATTTTTCATTGGATTTTAATAATTTCTTTGGTGTTATAATTTATATTATGTAAATATTTGATAATTGTTAAGAACAAAAATGAGTCCGGTACCCTATTCTTTCTGTTGTTTACGCGAATGTTGCAACAAACCATTTTGTAGATTTTATCGCGGTGTTTTATATTAATATTTTCTCCCAATTAGCTATCAGGAAAATTTGTGTAAAAGTAAATTAAGATGTTTTTTTTGTCACTCATACGCGAAAAACAATCATATTTCCACAGGATACTAAGTATACCAAAATCGATTTCCTGCTCATCCAAAATGACCCTAAACGGTTAAAGCACGTCTCACCTCAACCCGTCGATATCTGAATTATTGAGGAAATGAGTTGGGCCGGGTCGCTTATACTATGTGCTATCAACCCGTCTAATACTGAATTATGTTTATGATTCCCTAATACCTTACAGCTTATGTGGGACACTTCGAAACTTAAATTTATTATTATTATTTATCCAGAGGTTGACGTAAGGAGGCGTCAGTCGTGAAATTAATGAAGTATTTTCTGATAGCTTGATAATTGTGTTGTATAGACTCCACATTGTATTATCATAAGGATAAATGAAAAACATGGACGGGGTGAATAGAGATGTAATATTTCTCCAGCATGAACAATATTAATATTGTTTACCTTAGTCTGGTGCAGCCGAACTCTACTTTTTTTCGGGCCATAAATACGTCTGTCATGGTTCTTTTGGCCATTACGTTAATGTATTAAGCTATTTAAGTGTCTAAAAATGGAATTAACATTTAACTTTTTATAATAATGAGTAATAATATCAACTCTGTATTATATACTGTCCTACTGCGGGGTCCTCATCTACTACTGAGAGCTGGCCTAGTGCGGGTTAGAGAAGAAAGAAGAAAGAAATAAAGAAAACGTTTCACATACCTTCCACACTCTTGTGGTTAACTTCTCAGCTATGCTGGTTTCTTTGCAATGTTCACCTTTATCGTTAAAGTAAGCGATAATTCACAAAGAATACTCACATATCTTTAGTTTTGTTTTTGGATTTAGTCTTTGGATTTTGAAACTGCGGACATTCGTCTCGGCAGTCCGTTCCACTACCAACTAGGCTATAACTGCAAAGTATTATTGTTTTTTTAAAGTATCCTTGAGTAACTGAACGAATTTGAAATTTGAAATTAAGCATAGCTCAAGTGCTCTAGGAAAAAGATGATTTTATTTTGTTGAAATCTCAGGCGCAAGCGCATATAGATTAATGGCAGTAAATATCCATATTAAGTATAATACGTCATTCATATTCACATAGCGCTATTTCTAAATTGCAAGAAGCAAATTAGTAGTCACGAGCAAAACATTTCAACAAACTTTCGAACAACGTTAGTGAAGGGTAGACAGCAGCCATAAAATAGAATTATTCACGAAACCCACGGTGTGATTGAACGCACCACTAACACTAATATCGGAGCGAATAGAGCGCGATAAGCATTTTAATGTCGCGCAAGTCACGAGGGATGGGCGATAGTGTTCGGTTGTTATGTATAATGCTGGTAGTTATTTGTATTCGCCTGGATAGTGGCCGGGAAAACCCACGAAAGTGTTTCGCGATTCGGGATCAGCTGGTGTTTATCTGGTGTCAAAGACGGCGTAATTGTTTCAACTGGCGAGGGGTAATCAGCTGTTGTCAGTCGATATCTGTATTTTACTCCACTTACCATCAGGTGCACGGGGTAATCATCTGTCGTCAATGGACGATCTATCTCCACTTACCTAAAATTGCACTATGGTTACTATTCCGATACCGCATAATAAAATAAATAGGTACACTAACCTATAATACAATTAATTATAATATGATTAATGAAGACTATAAAGTGTAGTTAATGCAATAATTATAAAATGAAAGATTTTTGTATTATAACGAAAATTGGCGTTGACAAAAAATACTTTACAATTTGTTCTGATAATAAAACAATGTTCAAATACCTACGAAACCAAAAGATATCAGCACAACTAGGCCTAAGAGAAAATCCAATAGAATTAACCGCGATCGCTTGTAAATTGCGCCTAAATACCAAAACGCTATCGGTCCCGCGGGAATCGATTCCCGGAATAATGTCACGATTTCGCTACGTATCGGTACACATTGTGCGGTATTCGCGGAAATTTGGAAATCTCTATGATTCTTACGCGTTCCGATATGAATGTTTTAGGTGGTAAAGGGAATATTTGTGTGGATTTTAGTTATTTGCAATTGTAAACGTTAAAAAATTATGGATTCCAGAAATGGCAATTTTTTTTTTTTGGTACTAGATTAGTTGCGTAGTTAACAGTCGTGTAAATTATGACTCTATGGTACAGGAATACAGTTGATATTTGTACAATTAGTGCTCTTCTTACACCTTAACATCAAGTTTTTTTTAGTAAAATTTACACGCAATTCTAAAACGTAATACAGAAACAAATAAATTTCCAAAGCAAGGGTCGTCAGCAGGCGTCCATTAGGCAGCTATAATAAAACATACTGACCTCCCGAAGCACGTTAGACAAAATAAACAATTGAAGTGCGGGCGCCCTGGGCCGGGGCCCACTCGGAGCTCATTTACTTGAAGTATAACCCAATAAATAGTGGACGTAGCGCGGGTGGGGCCCATTTTTCAGCTGCCCATGGAGGGCTCTGTGTGATAAATATGTTTGGATGTAGTCAGTTAAAAATTTTAGTCCTTTTTCTCGTTTGCTTCAGAAGGTATTTTTGGTATGCCCATTCAAACTGTTTAAATTTCAATGAGGTAAGTTTTAGTTATATAAAAACGAAATAGGTATGAGTGACAAATATTTATTTATTATTTGGGAAACACAGAGAATAATTACAACTGAATATACACAAGAAATAAAAAAATCCAGCATAGTTTCAAAGTTCTCTTTCATTTCAAATAACAAAATATATAATTAACACAATAAAAATATTAAAAATATACGTTTAATAAACTTAAAATTTCGAAAAGCCTTTATATACACTTTATTAATACTGCGTTACATTAAAGCAACATCCAGAAAGTCTAAATTCCATCATGCTTCATGCTAACTACGTGCAATTTCGCATGAGCAGAAATTCCACCGTGACAAAGCGAACACGCCCTATCATTTGACACGGTCTAATATTAAACACGCTGTAGTCGAGACAAA
>NW_023593785.1:0-19750 GCF_014839805.1 Manduca sexta
TGGGAAGTGTTCGATTCCCAGGTGAAAGAACTATGTGTGGCTTCAAAACACATGGCACTAGATCCCTCAAAGATAGGTGACGTCAAAATCTTAAAGCATGCAAACAGGAAAATATAAAAAAAAATTACTTCTGTCAACCCATATAAATCCAGCGTGGTAGGTCAAAGACGTAACGGATGTTATTACAGAATCCTTGTCCGACAGTGGGCTCGTATTACGGGAAACAAGAATTACATGGGATTTAGGCGTATTACATTAGGTCTCTCATATGTGAGAGTCCGCTTGGGTAGGTATAACCGCAATGTTTATTTCTGCCGCCAAGCAGCAGCGTGTAGTCACTGTTGTGTTCCGGTTTTTTTTATTGCTTTGAATAACGAGACGAGCTTGTCGTTCGCCTGATGGTAAGTGATACGATCGTCAATAAACAGTAGAAACACCATCCAACCTTGAATTAGAAAGTATTGTTTGGTATTCCACTGCGCTCGCCATCCTGAGACATGAGCTGTTAAGTCTTGTTATGTCCAGTAGTTACACTGGCTACAATGTCCTCCATCCAGACCTTGTGGGCACCTACCCAGGCGACTCAAACATATTTAAAGTTAATATTAAAACGATCAAATATAATACATAAATAACTAATTTAAAAATATACAGGACGTATATTTCAATGGATATTCGAATTTAATTAAAATTACACCACTTTGTCTCAGTATTCCGTTGTATCAATATCTTATACTAGCTGACCCGACAGACGTTGTCCTGTCTTAACTATGGATGCACGCGCGCATTCTGTCGATCGCTGACAGTTATTTCAAACCACTGACAGTTATGTAAAATTAATATTGTCGTTAAGTTTCATTAATTTTTCTTATTTTCCGTGCAATTTTTTGATTTTTTTCTTTTATAAGAACCTTCTCATGACAATAACAAACACAACAAAAAAAAATAGTGACATCGGTCCAGCCGTTCACGCGTGATGGCGTGACCAAGGGAAATAGGGATTCATTTTTATATATATAGACATAGATATAGATAGATAATATTTTGTTTTGTTTTTCCTTTGTTTGTATTTCCTTTATCGACTTTATTTATTATTATTTTAAAACACAAGCCACTCGGTTCCGTTAAAATATCACAACCCTTTCACACTTAAAACATAGTCGAAAATAAACAGCAGTGAAAAGCAAGCTAGGGGTCACGGTGGCCCATGAATTATTAATATGGCCATTTACTGACGCTCTAGCGGCCATGTTTGCCGCGACTTATTGACTCTATCGTCGACTGATTTAATTGCGCGACTGTACCTGTTTTTGAAGTTACGTTTTGAAGCTGACTGTACTGATATTGGGTTTTAATTTTAACATTCTGCCGGAATTGTGTGTCCATCAGTGTTTTTAGTCAGATATTAGAAGTTTAAAATACGTGTAGAAATATCTTTTTACCTAAAAGGTAGGTAGGAATAAATTCTAACACCGATACAGGATTTTGTTTTAATAAACTCGCGGTAATATATTCCTGACTCAGAAACCGAAGTATTCACAGCCCAATTACGATACCATAACAAAGCAATTTAAACCCTATAATCCTACCAATAGTTTAAATTTAATTAATTATTACATCACTTTACCGCCCACGAAGACGCGATATTATTATTTATTATCATTGAACAAACAAACACACTGTATATTGTTGAGGCGTTAAATTCCATCAGCCTGTATAATTACGAAACGCTTATTGTTCGTGCCCCTATGCTCGGCTTACGAAGGGGTGTGCTGTGTCGATCAACTTATCGATAATTATCGATATTAGCCCTCTATTCGGTTTAGAAATAGGTAGGTCTTCTACCTATTTTACCTGTCTATTTGGAGGTATTGTTTTGTTTCTATGTTCGGGTAATAGCCTTAGTTACGTAGTTGTATAGTGTGCAATAGGACCACCGTTCCGAGGTGCTGGTGGTAGGATATATATTATATCCACCCGGATAGCGACCACCGTACACAAGGTGTTAAAAACCCGCCATAATGGCTCTAAGTGTGTCGCGTTCCAAGATCAGCCTATGTATATCCGCTTCCAAAAGGCCGGCATAATTGTGTCGACTACCGAGGGGTAATCATCTCGTCGTTGACATTCTATTGACCCCACTCCACTTATTGTGCCGTGCCTGAATAAAAAAATCCGAATACCGGATTGGTTAAAATTATATAGAAGTTAACAGCCCGGAGTCTAGAATTTGTGCCCGATATGGCGTTAGACTCCCATTATCAGTTCAGGACACCTATGTCTACTCCTTCAGAGATAAAGGCGTGATGTGCATTTGTATAATAAATTAAATTTTAAAATACTTCCATTATTGATAGAAAATCTACTCCTACATAATTTTTTATAACATATTTCATTTATAGACTATCAATAAAGGCGCAATTAATTTCCTCTAAATTAATTACATGAACAGCATTTAATAAATAGAAAAGTGCCTCGATTTCTTGGGTTTCTTTTCGAGAATGAAGTTTTATACACTGAGACGTGCTTTTACAAGACTTTTCCTCCCTAGAAATAGAACCTTTTACAGCTTCTGCTTTTCAATTTTGAGGCTATTTAAGGATCCCTAGATCGAGTGTAGTATATTAGCTTTCATTTGTAATATTTCCCATGATATATTTCCGAGACAAAGAGAGGTCTTAATTTTAATTCAAATTATAAATAAAAATCCTGTTATAATCAGTCCAGACGGAATTATTGGAAAAATCTTTCACACAAGAAATGTAATAAAAATTGTTTATCGACTCATTTGAATTCCATCGAATCGCCCCCACACTACAGATTTGCGTTACAAAAGACACAGAGGCGGAGTCGCGATTTTTTAATATACAAAAATATATGAAAACACAGACCAACGAAAACTGTGTAAAACGGAACACCCTCGGGGTAATTAAAAGAAAGAATAATGATTATTATAATTTGAAAGCACGGATCTGTTGTCCGCCAGTATATTTGGGTTCACTAGGATTTTGGACTTAGTAATACTTTATTATATACTATCCCACTAGGCACGGGCCACATTTATTAACGAGGGTTTAGGCATTAGTCCACCATGATCTAGTTTTTACAAATAATGTTGTATACACCTGTAAGGTTTATTACCTAATATAAGAAAATTCATTGTATTAGTTATAAGGTTATAATGGTAAACCGATGATGTAACTGTTGAATAAATATAAAAGTGCGGCTTGACAGGCTTCACATACCTTCAAAATAATAATGGAGAATACTCAGATATGTAGATTTCCTCACGACGTTTTCCTTCAACATTAAGCGAACAATAATTAATAAACAATACTCATACAATTACGTATTTTTCATACCGGCACGTCAAAGTGAGCCTGCTTCACTTGATGGTAAAAGGAGAGGGTCAATAGAATGTCGACTGACGAGAGCTGATTACCCCTTGACAGTCGACACAATTATGCCGGCCTGTTGGAACCGGATATACACAGGCTGATCGGAACGCGACACTTACGTGGGCCACTATGGCTTTAACACCTTTTATATAGCGGTCGCTATCCAGGCGGATATAAAATATATCCTACCACCAACAAAACACCACGTTAAAGGTGTCCTTGGTGCGGACTTTCCTCTCGACAGTCCACACCCAACGGTTATCATTGTCTCAATATACTGAATATAATGAAATTACGGCTGTGGCATTATAAAAAACCTTTTCAAACAGAACCAAGTTTAATCCGCTTTCCTTTCTATACATTAAAATACAAAGATCCTTTTGTTTTATAAAAACACCTTTTATCATAATGAAGCTACCTTGTTACGTAAATGTGTTTTTTATGGATTCATCTTTTAGTGCTCAGCCTTTTAGATGAAATATCATTTGTGTTTAGTTTATTATAATTATATGAGTTGAATGGAGCGATAGCCTAGTTGGAACGGACTGCCGAGACGAATGTCCGCAGGTTCAAAACCAAGGACACACCTCTGACTTTTCTAAACTATGTGTGTTTATTTGTGAATTATCGCTTGCTTTAACGGTGAAAAAACCGTGAAAAATCTGCATACCTAAAAAATTCTCTATGGAATTTTGATGGTGTGAAGTCTGCCCGCACTAGGCCAGTGTGGACTAAGGCTTAAACCCTCTGAACAGTAGAGTTCCATTGCCCAGCAGTGGGCAGTATAATAGATCTGCCATTTTTAAACGCCTTTTACATCTATAATACTACTTTTAAAGCTAAATACTTACCTTACTCCCAAAATGTAACACAAGAACTAAATTGAACGTGTGAAACAGGCCGTAAGTCAATTTGAAATATTCCGTACACAATACGTACGTCCCTGTCTACCCCGAACAATACCGTGGCTGTCCAAAGTCTGTCGGAATTATTGTGAGAGTTATAACAAAAGTTTTACTCGTATTAAACATACCGCGCGTGTTTTTAGACGTATGGCCGCTTTTACACTGTCTCGAATGCAAAGGAATCGAAATGTGCAGCCTTCTGGCAAATTTTTTGCAATAATGTTTTTTATGCACTGTTAATAATTAATTTATCAAATTAGGACAAATTACAATTAAAAACTATAAAAAAAATAAAAATTGTATTCCTAGCTCCTTATTCATAGACGATTTTTAACTAAGGACGGAGCATTGCTGTGATAACAAGTTTGTTTCTCAGCTTTGTTCATCTGACAGCCAACTAGATTCAAGTTGTATCTCAATATTAGTCAATCACAACGGCCCTATGTCTACGCACTGCAAAGGCTGCCATGCCGTCAGCACTGAGAAACAGACTTGTTATCACAGCTCCGTCCTTAGATAAAAACGTCTATGAATAAGGGGATAATCTTCGTCCTTATACTAGTTAATTACTTAAAGTACGGCCAAGATAAATTAAAACTATTGAGTAAACAAAATTGTTTTTATTATTATAATAAATACATCCTTTTCCACTTTAATGCCACGATTTTTATTAGAAAACTATCTTTTGCTCCCAGTTACGATCGTGTGAGATTTTTTCAAAGATGAAAGACGTCGATGAAAAAAGTCCTGCTATATATTATCCCAGAATAAAAATAGCCTGTATCAAGCTCTCAAGCTCTATACAAATTTCATCAAAATCGATTTAGTATTTCAAGAGTTACACGAGTTCAAACAAACTCTTCAGCTATACTATAATAGTATAGATATGTTGGATACTTTTATCAATGTAATTGTGAAGAAATTACTCATTCATAATATCTAAGGAATTATTTACAATGAATGTAACTTTGGATACAGAAATACATTTTTCCTTATACCGTCGAAATGCTAACAGCCTAAACTAATAGAAGAGTACAAATATTCATAACATCTTTGATGTAAGAATTCCTACTAAAAAGATTTGCTCGAGGCTTCCCGCCCTTCTAGGAAGTGTCTTACTATGGACTATCCGGGATAAAAGTACCTAGCCTATCAAGGCGATGCTGCCAGCAAAATGATCCGCTAAAGTAATTTTTACAAGTTATTCGAAGTCTGTCTGTCGAATTTCTACCGATACCTAGATTTTTTTACAAACATTGAAATATCATTATCTGGCTAAACAGTAAGGCTTATGATGAGATAGAATACCTTATGACAGATATAATTTAAGAAAATTAGAGCTACATACATACACACACGCACACACACAGGTGAGCTCACACAAATAATGATATGTTATTGTGTATACTTTAATAAGTAAAATCTTGTTCATTTATCTAATTCTTCTTCTTCTTTGAATACTGGCGACGAGCTTGATTATGAAGCTATTTTACCAATGTTATGTTGTTAGACTGCAGACTATTCTCTGTCCGACATCTTCATAACAGTGTAAATAAAATGCCAATCCATATCGGAATGTCGAGATACCTGCGTCGCTAGCTTGATTCTCCACGCTGGCCGTCCTTTGGTATGCCAACTCGTTTTTATCCTGCAAATAGACAAGTTATTTCTGTTGTTTACGAGTTTACTGTTTCTCGCGAATTTGCCTGCACTTGGTAAAGTCCTGTAGAGTACTTTCCTAACACTACAAGTTTACATAATTATAAGGCTAAACCCATCTCTATACGGTTTTAAGTATTTTTTATTGACAATATCAATTGTTATTCCAATGTACTTTCATTTCACATAATATATAATAAAGCTGCTATTATAATAAAAAATATTCAAATAAGAAATAATTGTAGAGAACAGTCTACCAAATATTGTAGAAGTCTTAGAAATAAAAATAACGAAGACATTACGCCGCAGTGTGAGAGGGGCCGGCAGTAACAAATTTACCGTCACCAACAACGCTCTTAATTACAAACAGCTCTGCATGAGAACGCGTTTAATTTGTACTAGATTTTATTGTAAGACATAGCAAATATTTGCTTCTAGTATTTGAGTTTGTAATAAACAATATATATTTTATGATGCTTTGCTTATGCATTGATATGGTCGTTGCAAGTTAAAATTAACCGATCTATGTAATGAAAAAATGCTATAATTTAGTCTATTCCTTTGATTAATAAAGCCTGATAGCATTGTTTGTCAATCAAATAACAAAATATATATTGTTTTCTTTTTATCTTTGTTGGGTTTGATTCGAGATCTGCAAAGTGATTTTTGTGGATTTTCTGCTCAGTATCAACTCTAAGTCTTGAACTGTGGCGGTTAAATGGCTTTAAATGGTACCTAACTTAGCTAATGAAGGTGGTTCAGCTCTGCCTACCTAAAGGGGAAAAGGTGTGATGCTGTATATATAAATATGTAAGAAGTAGACTCAATCACACCAAACGCAAAAACGTATCTAAAACAGCACAAGAAACCAAAATTCGCAATTTCGTTTACTTGAGTGACGTAATTGTTCTAGTTATTTTAGTTTTAAAACCAAACTATTGAAGCGATTTAAAAAAAATATTCAGTGGGTCCAATCTTGAGGTATATTTCTTTGAACAAAAAATATTTTGGCAAATCCGTTCATAACTAACCGAGTTCTGAGGTAACAGACATATAAAAATACAGGTGAAATTGATAACCTTCCCCTTTTTTGAAATCGGTTAAAAACGAGCTAAATTATTAAAATACAACATGCTAAAAACGCTGAACAAATTTGAGCAATACGACTAAAGTAGCCTTCTTCAGTCCGGTAAAAACCATCTCGCTTATACTCCAGAGGGATAGATACAACAAAGCACTACTGCAACGTCAATAAATCATATTCCGCATCCATCGAAATTTAATATTAAAATGCAAAATTTTCCAAAGGGAAAAGATGTTTTAGAATACAATTCTAAAAGTCTTTCCTAATATTTAGATATTTTGTGCTCAATATGAGCCCAGGGTCATATTTTGGGCTCGATGTGGCGATAGTCTCGTCCCTATCACGTCATAGGACCAAACTGGTGGTACGTCTCTATATGTGAGAGTCCGCCTGTGTACCACCGCAATGTTTATTTCTATCGCCAAACAGCAGTATGTAGTCGCTATAGTGTTCTGGTTTGAAGAACATTGTAGCCAGTGTTACTACTGGACATAATAAGACTTAACATCTCATGTCTCAGGATGGCGAGCGCCGTGGAATACCAAATAATACTTTGTAATCAAGGTATGGTGTTTCTACTGTTTATGGGCGGTCGTATCGCTTACCATCAGAATGGCAAGCTCGTCTCGTCATTCAATAAAAAACATACATTGCAAAAAGTAGGTGCCTGATTGCACCTTTATCTACCCCTTCAGGAATAAAGATTCTTCAGTACAAAACAATCATTTTATACATCATTATTCTTAGTATAAATTATTAAATGCTTGATCATGCATATTAATAAAGTGGGAATCGGGGTTAATGATCGTTTTGGGCAGCAACTTCCCGGAAACGGAAAAGCGTTTTCCATTGGATCGTTTTACAGTTGAATATCACCATTATTTATATACTTAAATACCATCAAGTAGATATTAGTTTCGTGTATAGCGAATGAGAGGCTCGTTGTATTTATAGCCACTAACAGCTGATGAAAATTGGACGACATACATCTCTACCTACCCTTAAAAGGATAAAATTATAAAAATCTCATACTTCACCAATAAAACTTTAAATTACATCGGGGCAATTCATGTATTTTTGGAATTAAAAACATTTTTTCGACCTTGCTCAAACTCAGAACTTTAAGATTGACGAGTAAACTGCCACTAAGCCACTAAGACGTTTAAATAAGAGCATTATTTTAAATTAAACTGTACGAAGCGAATCCTTCATTTTGATTTACTGCTGTAATCAACTCTTTTACAACTGCTAATGTTTTAATCAAAGAATCCAATTAATGCTTGAATTACTTTATACAGATGAACTGCTTCAAGGCTTTAGATTGTCTACCTTAAAGACAATAATGAAACATAAAATAAATACATCTGATGTTAGATGTCGGACGTCCACCCACGAGGTGGACAGATGATCTCATAAAAGTCGCAGGGTCGTTGGATGCGGGCCGCTTCCAATTCGATCTGGAAATCTTTGGAGAAGGCTCATGTTCAGCAGTGGACATCCTACGGCTGATGATGATGTTAAAAGCCTTACCAATCCTCGCTTTGCCGTAATCGGGTAGTTTGTTCAAAGTTTATCTAAATTGACATCATTATGACTTTATAGCCTGACCAAGAAAATAAAAAACCTCGCCATAATAAAATATGAAACTAATTTAATTTAACAACGAAATCAAAGCGAACCCTACACATGACCAGGTATACTTAAGTCTACATTATCAAGGGATTGCAAGCAATTACAAAATCATTTCCTCCACAGATCCGCCAGGAGCTCCTACATCGAAGGTTATGCTGAAGGGGAGACGGTTCGGCGAGGACAGAGCATGGAGCTGGTCTGCAGGAGTCGTGGTGGAAACCCACCAGCCCAGCTGATATGGTACAAGAACGGGGAACAGATACGAATGGCGTACAGGTAAGATTATTATAAGAACACTTATTCTATCAGACCACCATTCTATTTATCAGGTGTAATGGAATCACTGCCATATACAAAAATATTTATAGGCAATAGAGCCTTTGGTTATAGATATATAGAATAGATTTAGGGTGGAAAGGAATCACTTAATCTTATTCCACCAGCCTCACCGCGTTTAAAATTTGGGTAAGTACAAATATTTTAAAGGTATAGTCGTTTAAACTTATGATGTTGACTATTAAAGTTTTGTCCCGTAATAAGGGAAGGATAATACAAACATCTTTGTTTAGTATTGCACCCAAGACTTGTACGTTATAAACTAAAGCTACAAGACCAGGGGACTTAGGTAAGATACCAAGGGCGTGGCTACCGCTGTATCAGGGTATGGGACCATCAGTTTAAGGCCTCTCTTGGCCCACAACTATATTAAACTTAGGGGGCACCCAGCAATTCGCACTGCCCTGAAGGGCTCCAAACAAATTTGATTTAGTTCCCTACTATAGCAAGCTGCGTTACTGTTTGCTGCATTCGTTAATACTAATGAAATGTATGGTTTCAATGAGTAGATGTTAGATTGATCATTATGGAGGTCTCTTGGTTTTGTTTCCTATCACCGTTAGCAATTATAGAGAGACATCTTATCTAAGCCCCAGAAACTGTTGCTAAAAGACCTTTATTTTCATCTATTTTCAAGTTATCAGAATCAAACCTACGTAACCCAACAAATTAAGATTCAAATCGCGAGTTTTTAAGTTAGAACGCGATCACTCCGCGTCTAACACGTTTAAATATTTATTTATTGCTTGCAATATTCCGCGAGCAACCACGGCGCTGCGAGACGGTAATCGAAATGTAACTAGTTATTTGCTCGTCTCGTGCGTGGGAGATTTTGTACTGGATTTGATGGTGTATTGGAAAATGGGTTAAACTAAAATATGGTTAATTTGTGCCGTTCATTCTTTATAAGTTTACACGTATTGTGCGTGACTATTTTGTAGTTAATTAATTAAAAGTTTCAATCAGCCTCGGTGGCGTAGTTGCACTACATGTGCGGTGCGACAGCGCTCTGAGGTCCTGGGTTCGAATCGGGTCGGGCAAAGTGATATATGGGTTTTTCTGCTCAGTAACAGCCCTGAGTCTGGAATTTGTGCCACGATATGGTGATAGGCTCGCCCTCTATCACATGATGGGACGGAATACACTTGACGAAATGTGGGTGCCGTAGTTACGACTCTGCATACCCTTTCAGGGATAATTGAGTGATGGGTGTGTAGTTTTTAATTATTTATAAAGAAAATTGTGTTTCTGCTGCCGATACTCCAAAGCACTACGCTAGTCACCTTGATATATTAAGCATTAAATATCACGCCCTTTCTTAGACATCATAAATGAACTGCTCTAAACAGCAAAAATAATTGTAATTTTTCTCTTTATTGCGTATCGTGTAAGTACTGTAGTTTATACCTTGAACTGATTTTGAAAAGAGCAACACCAAAGTTTCTTGCCCGTTCTTCTCTGGTGAGAACTGCTTTCCGAAATGATAGAGTTAATATTGACGGAATCTAAATAATATATAACATTTTACAAGTTCCATTAAATTATTTCATTTCACCATACCTAATGCAAGAACCAACGAGGTCGTCTGAAAACTAAAAAGTCTTTACCATCAGATAATGTTCAAGATTTTAGATAAGAAAACAATTTGTTCGGGATTGGCGGAAATCCTAACGTCATCGCCTTTCGATACGGTGATAGGCCTAACCTTAATGGGACGGAAATATCGATCCGAAACGTTTAGGCTACTACTGCAGTTCAAAACTGACGAAGCTTGGAAAGATACCATCGAACAAAATATTGTTCTTATGATCAAATATGTTAAAAGTATAATTTAAACTAGTTGACCCGACAGACGTTGTCCCGTCTTATGAATTTGCAGCGCGCAATCGGTCAATCGCTGAAATTCACTTTCCTTAAATTTTCTAACGTTCCGCTCAACTGAATATTTTTTTCTTTCATAAGATCCTTCTCCTGACCATAACAAACACAACAAAAATAGTGAAATCGGTCCAGCCGTTCATGCGTGATGGCGTGACCAAGGGAAATAGGGATTCATTTTATATATATAGATTTCCATTATATTCTACAATATTTGCAGCGTAATCTACAAGCAGTTTCATTTCAAACTGTAAAATCAAAAGTAAAAATTCCAAAATACAAAATCCACACTAAAAAAATCTAGTTCTAGTATCAGCCACTAGTATACCAAAACAAACATCTTCCAAATCTTATAAAACGGAATGTGGACTGATCCTCAAATGGGATCAGTCCGGCCTGAGCTGACAAACAGGGTGCGCCGATGTTTATTGATTTAGAATTTTGCTATCGACACAAGCATTAACACTTCCCTAGTTTAGTATTATAAGGTCCTATGTTCATTTTTATTTATGTTGAAAAACTTTTAGTAAAAGCCGTACAAAAATCCGTTCAATAGATTTTGAAAAGATCACATACAGACAGCTTTTGGAGAATTTGTTTTATAATATTTATAGATTTTTATTGAAAAATACTTTCAAGAATTTTACATAATTCTATCCACACTTTTGCTACTTCTTTACTAAATGTATGTCCTAAAATAGTGAATAAGGCGTACATAAAACTTAACTTAAAAATTATCTTATAACAGTCAATGTAAAATGTTGATCTAACAACTTATAAAACTTAAAATGTAACATAATTTAATTTGCCTAGAAATTATATTTAGAACCTTGTATTACTGGGCCAGCGTTGTTACAGTAACAAATTTTACATTACTATAATTGTAGACGTGGATAATTAATTTAAATGCTAAATTGAATATTATGATCTTTGTCATAGCCCTTAGGTTATTTTTAATTCAAATGCTTTAAATGTTATTTTACAAGCAGTGGTAAAGGTCCATATAACCCGATTCGAACCGGCTTCCTTTTATGTAGAATCTAATTATCATTAGAACGATTTGCAAACTGCGTTTTAGTACCTATATGTTATCAGATATAATTTCGGAAAATTTTAGTTTTCGCCACTGGTACCGAGCAAATGCTTTGACTGAATGTCTAAATTAAATATTGTTTAAAATAAATAGCTTGTTAACAAAGTCTATTAATATATTCTTCAAGCAACATTGATTAATCGCAAATAGACAAAGCGTTTACCGACCCAGTCACGCATACAACTTACTGTAGGATAGATATCTGCCTACCCCATAGGGATATTACAAAACAAACTCATCACATATTCAATTTTGTCACAATGTTTGCTATAACTAATCTATTATTAAACTTTACAATATAAACTTAATTATAGTCGGTAAACATTATTAAGATTACGTGGTAGTGATGTGCATCGATATATTTCATCGATAGTTGGCACAACACTACGATCGAGTGCAGTTAGTGAGGCCCATAAATCAGCTTCCGGCCGCTATAAGGCACGTCTTAATACAATTTTATAAGTGACGCGTAAACAAACATATCGATAAGTTGACGGTTATTTTGTTTAAAAATAGAAAAAATACTTTCTTTTTATAAAATATAAAAGTAACGTAAAGAACATGTTATTTTTATTTTAATAGGGACAACACTCAGTTGGACTTCATGATAATACTGTAGTCCAATGATGATGATCAGCTAAAAATAGTGTCAAAGTTATTCCTAAAATTATCATTGATTGTTGATTGTCAATATTTGGTGGTAAAAATACTGTGAGTTGTGTCCATTGATTCAAAGAAAATTACATACTACCTTTAAGTTTCGTATGGCAACGAGATTTTTGTAACCTAATATGTTTAACAATAGTTATGGTAGCTTTAATCTCGTCAGAGCCTCGAGTCGTCGAGAAATCTACGACAGACTTTAACATCACATTATAAACATGTTTTAGAGCTAAATGTGTGCTTATTGTAATATTTTATTGACCAAATAAATCCAGACCTCAAACAATTAAAATTAATGACATTAAATTACCCCAATGCAAAATAATCATAGCGAATTTATCAACCAACTTAGATTTATTTAAATTTAATATACATTCGATAATTATTTTGAATTTCGAACACATAAAATATATTTATTATGTAACATAAAAATAAATCACAAACACGCCAGCGTAAATCATACATAATGCGCGACCAATCAAAATTTCATCGATAAAAAACATCGACATCCGCCCATCACTACTGTACATAAATCATGGGACACGCGCTATCTGTAGCTTAATACGATCCGCCGAAACGTCTGGGGGGCACGGGGGCCTGAGGGGCCACGAGGGGGCGTGAGGGGCCACGAGGGGCGTAGGACGGGGGCGTTTTTCTCACAATCTACGTCGGCAAAAAGTCGAGCTATTTGTGTTGTTCCGCGGAGTTTTTAAAGAATATTATCAGGCATATTTTTGAGAATGGCCTGTTTGTAACAGATTGGCTATCGATCTCCGTCTTGGGATTTTGTTTTGCTGAGATTCGGTATTAAGATTTGAAAGGGGATATTTGTCGATATAAAGCGGCGATAGCCTAGTTGGGTGTGGAACGGACTGCCGAGACGAATGTCCACAGGTTCAAATCCCAAGGGCACCTCTGACTTTTCTAAATCATTTGTGTATTCTTTGTGAATTTATCGTTCGCTTTAATGGTGGAGGAAAACATCGTGAGGAAACCTGCACATCTGAGAAGTTCCCTATATAGAATTTCGAAGGTGTGTGAAGTTTATCCGCACTAGGCCAGCGTGGTGAACTAAGGTCTAATCCCTCTCAGTAGTAGACGAGGCCCGTGCTCAGCAGTGGAACAGTATATAATACAGGGCTGATATTATTATTATTTGCCGATATCTTGGCGTATTACAGTAGAAAGTGTTGAGATATCAGGTTCAATACAAACTGAATAGTGAATGTCTTACTATGTGTTGGTAATGGGTCTAAATCGTGTCGAGAAAATGGCAATACTCTCCCTTTTAATGGGATATAAAATTTGAAGAAATGTCGGTGACTTCTGCCTACCACTGTAAAGGTACTATTGGATGTCTAGCCTCTAAAACTGACAATTTAATAGTCAGTTAAAATTTTATTTTATTACCTTTGTAACTTAGTTTATGTATTCGCATTACTACCTTAAACCTTTGTAACTTAGTTTATGTATTCGCATTCCTACCTTAAACCTTTGTAACTTAGTTTATGTATTCGCATTACTACCTTAAACCTTTGTAACTTAGTTTATGTATTCGCATTACTACCTTAAACCTTTGTAACTTAGTTTATATGGGTTTGCAATTTTTATACGTGCGCGGCATTGTGACCTCTGCATCTGATGGTAAATGAAGTGTGATCCAATAGAATGTCAATTGACGAGAGATGATAATATTTCGACAGTCGACACAATTATGCCGGCCTGTTGGGACCGGATATACATAAGCTGAACCTGGAACGCGACACAATTACATGGGCTACTAAAGGGTTTTAACACCTTGTGAACGGTGGTCGCTATCCGGGCCGATATATATCCTACCAGCCATTTATGTTATTTTATCTTACACCGTTGCATTTACGAAGGTGGAGCCACGTATCAAACAGCGGAACCTCCCCCCCTTTGCCACTCTACGTTTGTGAACATAAAATCTGATGCGAAAATAAATATTACCTTTTGTAAAATTACAAAAAAGGAAAGGAAAATTTTACTTGGTAAAATAGGTTGCACTTATATCATTCAATAAGAAATATTCAATAAGCGTAAACCGAGAAATCATTCTCAAGTTTACGCGAATGTTAACATTAAAATATATATTTTCGGATTTTTGTCGTTTTTATATTGTAACTTTGACTTTTCGGACAACCAACACCTCATTCCTCTCAATGACGATGAAGGCTGCAGTCTTCAAAATGAGATAATTATAATACACACACACATACACAGCGATGAAATCCGAATAATAGCTTCATCACAATACGTTGTACTTTTTTAAAATTTAGTTTTATAACAAAGAATGTTGTTTCAAAAATTTCATATTTTTCAAAGTCCAGCAAATATATATTTTATAAGTAGAGTTATTTTATCTACGTTTTACAGACGAAGCCGCGAGCAAAAACTATTTTAACAATTAACATTCTAAAATAAAACTACATCTTAAAAAGTCGGAATGAAATGTAAAAATACTTAATGGTAACTTAAATATGTTTAAAGCAACTCTAGTTGAAACGGAAAGTAGATAATTTTACAAGTACTAGAAACTTCAATTAAATTTAAAATGGACCGCTTCTTTGCCAGTTTTATATTCTTTTTACATGTTAGACCACTGCGTAATTGGCTAGACTTGAAAATGTAAAATTACTTTGAAATAAAAAATTATACTTGAACAGTGAAAGGTTGGTTGGTGTTAATTTTCAAACTTTGAGATTTTGAAGTTATTTTGTATTGTTAGTTTTTTACTTATTATTCTTAGACATTATGAGATACCTACAATATATGATATAAGTATTTCAAATATAAGATAGTGTGCCCAAAGCCCGGTTCCTAACAAGGCCCACCACCATCCATATCTTTGGATTTTTTGTGTTGTAGTGCAAAACATTTTTTTTTTATGAATTCTTTTATTATATGTTTATAATATGTAGTGATAAGTTACAATTAATTTGAAGATTTTATGAAAAACAAATAGGTGAGGTTTCAAGAGTTCCTTTATCTTATAATTTTAAGCGTACCCACATTCCTCCGTCAACTCTGAAGTAGTAGAATTCAACACCACTAATTTATAACTCAAAGTTCTCATTTAATTACTGCTTACTAAAGATTTTGTGAAGACGATGAATAATCATGTCTCATGTTTACGACTGTTAGACAATAAAATAAAAATAATTTGCGGATTTTATAGCGGTTATATTATAATTTTCTCAAGAAAACTTTGCAGCCTTCGTAGTCACGGGCGGATGTGGTCAAAATTATAATAAAAAAAATTTAACCATTTCTTATCAATTGATGCTGTATCTGAACACCACATACCATCAGGCACACTTTGGCATGTCAAAAATAGCCGAGAGACTTTATCCAGTTGTTGAAAAGCGAGCAGCGCCGCGGGCAACTCTAGTGATGCTACAAATTGGCGTCGGAATTTCATACTGTCATATTAAATTTTCTTTGAATCCGTTGCTAGGTGAAACGAGCCACCCTTCGAAATAAATGACATCTGCGAGATTTTTTTACGAAACGGCACACTTTTCTCTCGATTTACAAGTAATAAAACCGGAATAATAATTAACCGGAATTTTTTCACATATCACGGCGGCTGTGCGTTTTCCGCCAACCGTGATGTTCTTTGTTTGACTAAATACTTTTTTAGGTTACAAGTGTAAGGTTTCGAATGTTGCCGGAATTTTGCTGGATTGTATCTATCTCATCCGATAAACACTATGTATTTATTTATTTATTGGTTGTTAAGGGAAACATACATGCTGTAATGAATAACATTAAATAAAGCTGATTAAGTAGTACATGGCTCAATTAAGTTTCCACAACAACAAAAGTTTAGTATAACTGTAAATTCTAATTGCATTGACATTTTTCACCTTTCTCCATCTCAGTACAGGAAAAAATTGTATCTGCCAAATAATTATACATTAAGGTTTTTTTACATAATGTTCTTTAGATGTTGGTGCGTACTTATTTTGCGTCACCTCTTTCGTTACATGTTATTGTAATCTGTGGAAACTGTTGTGGATCATCTATTTCTAATAATTATTTTTTTATATTATATAAGTAAAATTGTACTCTGTTGTTTCCAAAATACCTAGTTTGGCCTAGCCTATAAATATTACTTATTAATAATATAATTTTAATAGTTTTCTCAAATACATTGCAAAAGGGAAGCGGAGAGGAATCAAGTTGTATGGACCGTTCACAACCGCCATTTAGTACTGCATCGACTGTTTTATGTATCGGTACAAAACTTAATAATATCAGCCCTGTATTATACTGGCCCACTGCTGGACAAGGGCCTCCTCTACTACTGAGAAGGATAAGGCTTTAGTCCACCACGCTGGTCTAGTGCGGATTAGTAGACTTCAAATACTCTCGAAATTCTTGAGGAGAAATTCTCAGGTATGCAGATTTCCTCACGATGTTTTCCTTCACTGTTAAAGCAACGATAATTCAGAAAGAATACACACATCATTTTAGTAAAGTCAGAGGTGTGCGCCCTTGGGTTTTGAACCTGTAGACATTCGTGTTGGCAGAATCTTCGGTACAATACTTATTAAACTTTAATCAGAAAGATTACTCTCACGGCTCGCGGAACAACATCCAATCTCGTCCAATAGAAACTAACGATAACGAAAATGGAAGAATTTCAATAAATTTCAAATTCAAATTGTACTTGCATTCCGGCAATAAGCATAATAACAATACAATTCCGGTTGCCGGGATTCCGGTAACGTACCGGAAAATTGCAGCACAACAAAAAGTACTGTTTTATTTATATTACCTTATGGTCTAGTTGGGTATATTAGTTAAAAACTATGATATTTAGTCCATTCCCAAACTAGGCTATCATTTTGATAGCCTAGTTAGTGATAGTTAGTTAGCCTAGTCTATGATATTGCAATATGTCGATATTGGAAATTTCAATTTTATCAGAGTCATTGTATTGGCATTCCTTTTGACATAAAATATTCCAGTGGAGAAGGGTCAATATAACCCGATTCTAACTACGATTAAAACCACGCAATCTAATCTATATATCAGCCCTGTATTATATACTGTCCCTCTGCTAGGCACGGGCCTCCTCTACTACTGAGAGGGATTAGGCCTTAGTCCACCACGCTGGCCTAGTGCGGATTGATAGATTTCACGCACCTTCAAAATTTCTATAGAAAACTTCTTGGGTATGCAGGTTTCATCACGATGTTTTCCTTCACCGTTAAAGCAAGCGATAATTCACAAAGAATACACACATCATTTTAGAAGTCAGAGGTGTGTTCTTGGGATTTGAACCTGCGGACTATCGTTTCGGCAGTCCGTTTCATACCCAACTAGGCTATCGCCGCTTAGTACATAATTATCTATAAAAGATCAGAGAATATAAACGAGAACCTCTCGTCAATTTCTCTTTCAATTACAGATCTTGTATTCAAGACTATAAATTATTTAATTAAAGTTAATAATGTAGCGTCTAGAGTTAGACAGCGAAGCATATTATAATTTATACACTAGATCTAGGTCGTGAGTGTATAGCCTAAGTAGAAAACAGTCTATGTCTACCACGTAGCATTTTGAAAACATTATTGTTTCGGTTTGAAAGAAATTGTTACTGAGTATTAACAAAAAAATATAAATAAAAAAGGGATAAAAAGTAGCCTACGGTTAATCCACGACGTGGTTTATCTGTGTGCTAAATTTCATCCAAATCCGTTCAGCGGTTTATGCGTTTTTTCTCTAACAAACTTTTTACAGTTTCGTGTTTATAATAAAAATAAGGCACCATTAATAGCCCACCTAATTTAAAAAATATAAAGAAAGGCCCTTCAATTAAATAATATATCATATAAAACTTAATAATAAATGAGTAAATAATATCATAGGTTCTTTTGCACTACAACACAAAATAACACAAAAAACATGAATGGTGGGCCTTGTTAGGAACCGGGCTTTTTCGCTCACACTTAATATAGATAGATATAGATTATATTATAAATTTTCAATACCACAGTATTTACCCACTACTTGAAATATACCTTACCCCACTAAATCCGGTATCTAATTTCAATAAATAACATTAGTTCCTTCCTTTTAAGGGATATATAAATAAAAAAGAAAATGGTCCATTAGGATGGACCACCCTACTCAATTTTAGATTTATTGGCGGCACTGTAACGACCTACCCAATGTAAATAAACAGACAAACAAACATGGATAATGTGATTTTGTTTCATTATGTTTTACTCGTGGATTTTCTTGTTATTTAGGCTTCATGTAGAATCTAAGGAGATCTGTACTCTATACTCCATGGTAAAGAAATTTAAATTTAAATTTAGAACGCTTTTTTTATTTTTGATTCTTTTTAAATCTCTTGTCTCCGTTTATTACACCGAATAGAATAGACAATATAGATATTTACATTATATTCTTTCGTTCCTAATTTGAAAGTGGTTAATTATGATGGGATAAAAATTTACGATAGCTTGCATCTCATGTAAGGTACCGCTTAGACGCCGTCAATCCCCACATACCCACATTACTGGATTTGCTAAAGCCGTCTGCGCGTTGCCTTGACACAAATTCTAATTATACAACCTGGTTACCCTAATCTTTCAATTCACAACCCAATGCAACTATTCGAAGAAAAACCATAAACCGAGTCGCGAGCTGGAACTAGTATCGACCAATAACTATTGTCTTACAGATGAACTGACTAGGTCAGTGGACAACGCTAGCTCATTGTTGGGCGACCCATTTTCCGCGTATCTTGTTTCTTCCTTATTGATATGCTTGAACCAAATAACTCAGCTTCGGGTAGGCAACATTTTGAAATCGCGAGTTGGTTAGGGTTTAGACGTATATAAAACTAATGGATGTTATTATACATATAAACCTTCCTCTTGAATCACTATATCTATAAAAAAACCGCATCAAAATCCGTTGCGTAGTTTTAAAGATTTAAGCATACATCGGGACAAAGAAAGCGACTTTCTTTTATACTATGTAGTGATTGATATGCCTCTATTTTGGCGTTCCGTACACTCATTGTGTTCGACTCAACTGTACTGCAATCCGTACACCTGAC
>NW_023593786.1:0-1707 GCF_014839805.1 Manduca sexta
AAGCAATTTATGCAGAGACAGGAAAGTCGCTAATGTTATTCTTTTATTAGATTTCGGAATCACTTTTAATTTTGAAATTCTGTCGAGCAGATGTTAAACTTATTTTTCAATCTTTAAAGTTTTGACGCTCGTTCGGCATGTTCGTACAAATGTCGTCATTATACACAAATTATAATTATTTATAATGTAGAAATTTAAATTTCATAAATACTTGAGTGAAATAAGAAACATTTTTGCAAGGCTTTTTTGATAGTCGAAAGTAGAAAATACATTAACCACCGCTTATCGCGCGCAACTATTTAAACTATAATTTCAACAACATACAAATTAAATATCATACATACTAATATTAATTAGATCGCGTTGCGCCGCGGCGAAAACATATTACCAAAATCACATAAAACTACTAAGCACGATATCATAGTTTATGCAACATTTATATTCGCGTGGAGACATAATTATTATATTGTTATCAACACTGTAGCAATTAAAAGTGTTACTCACTACCCAGTCTGACTCGGGCTCGGTGTCGTCGTTGCCATCCTCGACATCGGCGTCGGCGTTGGTGTCGTCGGGGTCCTCGTCGGGGCTGGAGCCCGCGCTCTGCTCCAACGCTGAGCTGTACTCACTCGACGACAAATTGTACAGTCGTCGACCCGAGTCAGAGTCAATCGAACTATGGTCGTTGTTTACGTGATATACATCGGGATTGCGCGCCACGAAAACGGACCACCTCCTTCCAGTACGTGAACCCGTTCGCACTGAACAATTAATTTCTTAAATTATTTAGATGGTGTGATAACGAAACTAAAAAGTTTATAAACAAATTAAAAACTTACACTCATCTTAAAGCATAGCGCATAGAATAGGCCGCGAAAACTTCTCATGGTTAAGAAATTAATGGTGAAAACTGAGACACACGATTATTTATCTCGGACGAATCCGAGGAGCTACTGGATATGACCACGCGCGCCAGAAGCTTAGCACCGATTGTAAACAATTTTCACAGCTGGGCTGTTCTTTAAATAAATCAACTCAAACACTACACATAACTATTTTTAGGAACAGTCGGTACGTTAAACACGGAACGTGAAAATTCGGTCGTCAAAAGTTTTACACTTTATAGTTTTTCCCGATCTTAAACTAAACTTTCATATTCGAAACTAATTTTTTTTAAATTAAACCAGGGTGATTTGAAGAAATAGATCCTTTTTAAACGCGACGACTGGTCTCTTCCTATGTACGTCTTGAGTCTCGGAGAGCTCACTAGGGTATGATTTTAGGATATGGTCCAAATAAACAAGGAGATGCATTGAAGTTGTGACTTGTATCAACGCGCGTGCATCGCTAGTGGGTCAAGGTTGGCAGTCCTACCAACGTGCAATCCCGCGCATGCGTCTTACTATGCAGAGAACTTCATAGAATATCCGCGATGTCCAACCCCAACTTTGTATTTGTAAATAACTCATTTTATTATTTTTATACCCCATTTCTATACTAAATAAAACCAACAATTATGTTTGACGCTAGAAAATATGTTTTAGAGTTGCTAGTAGCTAATTGTGGATATATGTTTTACCCTAATTGACGTGTAACTTTCAGCGACACTCATTTTAGGCGGAATCAACAGGCTAACATCATACCACAGATTATGAACCTCTATTGGGCGCGAATAACAAGCAATTGGTTAGAGAGAGAAGTCATGTT
>NW_023593787.1:0-19734 GCF_014839805.1 Manduca sexta
TTTGAATGACGAGACTAGCTTGCCATTCGCCTCATGGGAAGCGATACGACCGCCCATAAATAGTAGAAACACCAGCCAACACCTTCAATTACAAATCGTTTGGTATCCACTGCGTTCGCCATCCTGGGACATGAGATGCTAAGTCTTATTATGTCCAGTAATTACACTGACTACAGTGTCTTTCAAAGCGGGACAACAATGACTACACACTGCGGCTTGGCGGCAGAAATAGACATTGCGGTGGTATCTCCATGCGGACTTCACATATGAGAGACCTTCCATCAGAAATAAAGTACAGTCAAAATTATTCTCTGCCCATGAAGGTCTAGTAAAACAGGTATAGCTGCTTCGAACCAAAGAATTAAATACTTAAGGTTATAGCTCAAGGTCCATTTTCATACATTTTTGTTCGGCTTTAATCTGGGTAACTAAACAAGTATTGACAAGTAAAGAATTTAAATTAACGTCTAGTTAGTGATTAGTTCTCGCAGGTGTAAGTAAAACGTAAAATAATTAATATGCATGGATATTTCGGCCTTTAAAAATTTCGTCGTATTAAATTTTAAGGCCGAAATATCATATTTTATTATGACGGACGAAGTAGTAATGTTCCCTTTGTCTTGCCGCCAAAAATATACAAAACGTATATTTGTTAAGTTTATATATAGTAATAGATTTGTATATTTAACGGTGGTCCGTTTTGTATATTTTTGGGTAGGTGCCAGTGGCGAAAATTTTATATAACCCAATTCCTACCGGCTTTACTTTTATAATTTGTGTAAAAACTTATCATCTGTAAAACAATTAGCTGACCGCATTTTTGCAAATTAATACCCATATTATGCTATGTGGGGTTCCCTTGCGGATAACTTCTCCCTTCGCCAATGGTTGATACCAACCTACTGAGATATCGAGAGAAGCCTAGGTATAGCCAATATTTTTTTTTTGCATAGCCTGTGGGAAAAGCCCTTAAAGTCTTCCCGATTCGAATCAAGACCTCCTAGTTTACAACCCACAATGTATTAATAAAATTATGTACTCTGTTAAAAGACTATGAAGGCGAAAAGAATATCCAAAATTAAATTGTACATTTTAAGTATTGCATACAAAAATCAAAGTGATTTTTAAAATGGCGCAAATTATGCACTGAGAATATAATGATAAAACCTTATAAAATTAATCTTATATTCTACAACCATAAAAGAAAAGTCAATACTAGCGAACTCAAAGTTCAACAAATTACACCCAGAGAATTTAATTTCAACCCTTTTTGTCTGGTGTTATTTAGCTACGCGGTAGTTCGTTTTTCGTTAAATTCCCACTCTAAAAGATCAAAAACGCCTTTTATACGACCTCTGTTTAATTTGAACCATGTAAATACCGCAGAATAGATCACTGCGTTAAGAAGAAAAAATTGTGTCTTAAGGTCTATTGTGTACATCAAATTTTCTTCGGATTCTAGATTGATAGCATTTCGATATAGATGAGTAAGTAAAGAAGGAAGCGGCGATAGCCTAGTTGGGAGTGGAACGGACTGCCGAGACGAATATCCGCAGGTTCAAAACCCAAGGACACGCACCACTGACTTTTCTAAAAGTTATGTGTGTATTCTTTGTGAACTATCGCTTGCTTTAACGGTAAAGGAAAACATCGTGAGGAGACTTTATAATAATGGCTCTTGGATGCTGCAGTACAAAACAGTTTCACTGTTTTAATATTTTTTTGTCGGTATTGCACTTTTCCAAATGCAGGTAAATTCAAGAGGCGGTCAAGCATTTAGTGTTCATACTTTTTATTGCAACTGCACCAAGAAAGACTTTTATATTAAACCGAGAAATTAAATTTAATATTTGTATTACAGTAATATATTTATTTATTCCTGCTTTCAACTACCATTCTTAAGGGTGGACACCGAGCAAACGGCCTTCAGTATTTGTTCCATTATTTTACGATGCACCAATTATGGACGGTAAATGTAATATGCGGAAATTTATTAATAATTCATTTAAAAAATCAATCTTAGATCTTTTTGGAAATTTTAAAATACCAAAAAATTCCTAAATTAATATTATATTGCCTATCTTATAGTATAGACTGCAAAATAGAATAATGTGTACTTTAGGAGAACATCGTCAATTTTAGTATCATTTTTATTATGAAATTATCGAAGTGCACATTATAAAAAAAAATTAACAACCAAAGTTAATGGTATATTTTATATCCACTTGGATAGCGACCGCACATACCTGCAATAGTGGTCCACGTAAGTGTGTCGCGTTCTGGGATCAGCCTGTAAATATCCGTTTCCAACAGGCCGGCATAATTGTGTCGACTGTCGAAGGGTAATCATTCGACAGTTGGCATTCTATTGGACCACACTTCACTTACCATCATGTGCGGTGTGGTAACATTGCAATGGCCATATAAAACAAAATGCACTAAGTAAGTACTAGTAGTCTATATTCGTAATCTTGAGCATGATAAACATAAATTATGCCCTAACGGTTCAGGAATACGTATTTATTTTAAGTGTATTTTTTATTTAACACATTACTTTCCCTGATTGGCGAGTTAGTTCACAAAGTGAGGCATTATGGAAATGTAGGCCAGTAAAAGTACTAAAAACCTAATAAACTACTAATTTAATTGAATTGGCGCCTGTTTGTTACCAACATGAGTGTGCGTAAGAACTTCATACTATAGTCAGGCCCTATTCCGTCTACGGAGTAAATCCGTCTTTTTGCAATTACGTCTCTTCTAAGTGAAAGACAGCCTTGATAGCTGACAATAAGGGGAATTTTTTGACTCTTAACTATATGGTTACTAAAGCTGTCCTTATTAGAATGCCCGTAATTGCAAAATTTGCTTGACTGCTTCGGTGGCGTAGTTGTATTGCACGTCCGGTACAATAGCGCTCTGAGGTCATAGGTTCGAATCCGGGTCGGGCAAAGTGATATTTGGGTCTTTCTGCTCAGTATCAGCCCGGAGTCTGGAATTTGTGCCCGATATGGCGATAGGCTCGCCCCCTATCACATCATGGGACGGAACATACTTGGCGAAAAGTGGGTGCCCTAGTTGCGCCTCTGCATACACCTTCGGGGATAAAATGCGTGATGTTATGTATGTATGTATGTAATTGCAAAAGACGGATATGCCCTCGTAGACGGAATAGAGCCCGTGACCTTAATCCAGTTATTAGTTATATACTTTTTATTTAAAATACTAGTTTTACGATCGATCTCCTGTCGAAAACTGTCCTAGTTATCCAGTTGCAAAAATCATGAATTTGAAATTAGCTTAATATCTATTCAAAGAATTAGATGGCCTACGAAGTTTTAGTTTCTTCCCGTGCATGACGTCACGGGAAAGTCAGTATTTTATCAAAATAGGTGCGTTTGATGAACGTATGTACTCAATAAAGGTATGGTTAAACACAATGCGATTATCGCTCTATATCGCTCACGAGGTCCACAACCTCCGTTGACTGTGTTTTTTTAATTTCCGTTGCCTATTGTTACCTAGTCCCATGATTTATGAGATTGCGCCAATAATAGTGAGGTGATTAATTGAAGCGGTACGGCGATGACTGAACGATGAATGAGTCTGTTTTATATCAAGTTTACACAATCAGTTGCTTGTCTCAGTATAGTACATCCTACAACTTTAACATAGTATTATTATGGAGGATAATGTTTAGATAGAGATTAATATTTGTTAGCAATTGGTAAGGGTCTTTCAGAGAACATTTGATAAGAAAAGACACATAAGAGGCTAGATTATATTGGGCACGCATACCCTATATTTCTGTCCATGGAGATATCAGTTTTGTAAAGCTTTTACTCGCCTCATTATCATTATTAAACATCATTACTAAATTTGACAGTTGTGTTGACGACTTCAAAGTAAAAATAAATGGCGCCACGGCATGGGACAAAATGCCTTCACGCGCTAAAAACGCTTTCTGTTGAACCAAGTCTTAAAAAATATTTACACCGGTGTTTTTACCGTAGTTTGTGACGTTTACCGTTGCGTAGATGAAATGGATGGTCCTCATGATAAATTCAAGTAGCAACGTATTTTCCATTTTGATAAATATATGAAACAAATATTATTATTTGATGTTGGAGCCTACTATAGTATTTACTATGTAGTAATAAGTAGGGATCATGGCCTCCTCGATTACTGTTATAAAGCAGCTGTCTGTAAGCATTGTAATTAAGATAAGTCCATTTTCATACATTTTGTTTCACCTTTAATCTGTAACTAAACAAGTATTGGCAGTAAAATTTAAATTCGTCTAGTTAGTGATTAGTTCTCGCAGTTGAAAAAAAATGTAAAATAATTAATAATCATGGATATTTCTGCCTTTAAAATTTCGTCATATTAAATTTTAAAGGCCGAAATATCCATGATTAATTATTTTACGTTTTTCAACTGCGAGAACTAATCACTAACTAGACGTGAATTTAAATTCTTTACTTGCCAATACTTGTTTAGTTACCCAGATTAAAGCCGAAACAAAATGTATGAAAATGGACCTTGAGGTATCGCCTTAAGTATAATATTTTGTTCGGTTGAATGGTTGAATAAAAAAACATTCTTATTTCAAACTTGCCTTTTTATAGGGATTAAAAATAACAAAATATTTAGCAGACAGAATTAAAACAAATTTAAAAAACGAATTAAATTTTTTCGTGGCCAGTATGTACTTAATAAGAAGGTTGACTACACTACAATAGTCAACTGTTGGCGTCGTTTTATTTAAAACACTAATATGTTAATATAATCAGTAAACGTTCCCAAATAATAAAGTTTGGTATTTATGTACAGCATAGAATAGTTCCACGCAGAGTGGTCATTTGTATCGGATATAAATGCATTACGTGACGCGACAAGGAGACCGTTTAATAACGTTCCGTTTGGTTTTATCTAGTCTTTGCTATATTCTTAGAGTATACTATTTTATTTGTAACTATTGCTCGCGATTTAGCAGGCGGGAAAGAGTTTTTTTCTGGCTAAAAAGAAGCCCATGTCCTTTCCAAGGTCTCAAACTATCTCCGTACCGAATTATATTCATCTCCATTCGGTAGTTTTTGATTTTATCGCGTTATACAGACAGACGCGGCCAGGGACTTAGTTTTATAATATGTAAGAAAGTATTTATATAATATTACTAATGAGAAAAGGTATAAATAGTTGAACATAACAATTTAATGGTCAATTCCCTTTATAACGTATAAATAATGAGATGAATAAGGCCTCTTGATAAGGGCTCCTGACTACTCCTAAATAGTAACAACGAAAATTTGTATTAGAAAGCATAACATTGATCAACCCAATAATTGTATAAACTATTCTTTTTCTCGGTCACGGCGTGGTAGCCCCTCTACACCTGATGGTCAGTGGAGCGGGGTCCAATAATATGTCGACTGACAAGATATGATTACCCTTCGACAGTCGACATAATTATGCCGGCCTGTAGGACCGGTTATACACAGGCTGATCCCGGAACGCGACACACTTACGTGGGCCACTATGGTGAGTTTTAACACCTTGTGTACGCTATCCGGGCAGATATAGAATATATCCTACCACCAGCAAAATTGGTATTATACAGTGCTTGCATCCTGATATATAACCTATTGCATAAATAGCCCATATGTTGAATGAGGTTTAACAAGATTAACAGAAAATAATCCACTACCGAATTTATGAAGGTTAACAAAATCCGTGATTTTTACGAGAGGATTGAGTCCCCCGTCTCCCTTTCAATCACTCATTAAGTCACCCACACCTGCGTTTGATCAATCCCCTATAATACCAGAGCGTAAATAATATTCTCCAATAATTCCCTTTCACACGAATAATATATGAAATCTCTTCCCAAATTAACACAATATTATGTGGCATCTTCGTAATAAAGCAATGAATAGGATGTAATAAAATAAGGTGTTAATCTAAAAAAATGTCAGCGTGATCTTTTCTTTATTAATATTTGTATCTTAATAATATTCTTAATCTACCTATATACTAACATATATAAAGTTGAAAGATTGTTTATTTGGACGCGCTAATCTCAGGAACTACTAAACCGATTTTTTTTTCACTAATAGGGAGCTACAGTAACTCCTTTTTCACGCAGGCCGAGGCGCAGGGTAACGCTAGTATTGCTATAAAAACTATCATCTTTCGCCGATAGGGTTACTTATTATCGAAATAAAAAATAAAATAAACACGATGTTTAATTAAATTCGTATTGTGCGATCTTGGATAAACAGTTGCTTATATGGCAGTGACATGATATATATTCCTACATACTAAAATAAACACGATGTTTATTTAAATTCGTATTGTAAAATCTTGGATAAACAGTTGCTTATATGGCAGTGTCATGATATATATTCCTACATACTAAAATAAACACGATGTTTATTTAAATTCGTATTGTAAAATCTTGGATAAACAGTTGCTTATATGGCAGTGTCATGATATATATTCCTACATACTAAAATAAACACGATGTTTATTTAAATTCGTATTGTAAAATCTTGGATAAACAGTTGCTTATATGGCAGTGTCATGATATATATTCCTACATACTAAAATAAACACGATGTTTATTTAAATTCGTATTGTAAAATCTTGGATAGACAGTTGCTTATATGGCAGTGTCATGATATATATTCCTACGTACTAAAATAAACACGATGTTTATTTAAATTCGTATTGTAAAATCTTGGATAAACAGTTGCTTATATGGCAGTGTCATGATATATATTCCTACGTTCTAAATTAAAATTTGAGCAAAACTTGTGTTGCGTTCTAAATTTCACCAAAATTAATGAAGATCTTTAACTTCTTATTCAAAATTCAAAATAAATAAAATTGTCTTGTAAATTTATATATTAGTAGAACATTTCCCAGCACCTTAGATGGCCGTATTGACCTTTACGTCTTTCTTCATATAAGGTCTATCTGATCAGTACGTTTTACAAGCCATAGTGTAGTAATATTCTTTTGGCTATATTCCGTTTAGTCAATGCTCGCTTGTGTACCGTTAGTGTAACTCTTTTTCGTGCCATAGTAAAGTAATATTCTTTTTGACTGTATTTTGTTAATATTTTGTTATTTGCTTGCTTGTATGCTGTTACCTCTTTATCATATCCTCATTTCACTGTATTATGGGGTCGACATAACATAGTTTTTTCAAGAACCAATCAATTTAAGGCAATCGTACGGGTGACCATTCAAGCATATTGGAAAATAAATTTAAGGCAGTTGTGAGAGTGATCACCTCCCTAATATCTCTGGACGATCCACTTCCAAATTAATCGTAATTTTATGTATAGTTTTGTATGACCAGGGATTCGAACCGAAAACCTCCCGGTACTAAAGCCCAAATATGCTGCCACTAGGGCAAGCAGGCGATAATTTATCCTCAGTTTCCCTTTATTTTTACTATAAATTACATGCTTATCTGCCTACCTTTTTATGGGTCAAAGTATGAATTTATGTCCAAAACTAAAACATTTTATAATTAATTTTTATGTTTACTCGAATGTCAGACACAAATAAAACTATTTTTGGGATTTTACCGCGATTTTTATATCATTTTCTTCTAAGGTTCGAAGGCTGACTGCCTGTTATTTCAATAAATATTTTAACTCAAATTCCGCGCAAAGTATAACTCAACTCTAGGCATTAAATTAATTGAACAACATTATGTATTCCAACGTTTCTTCCACATGTTACGTCAGAATTATTGTCATTAAAATTTCTCGCAATGTCTAGGTTATACTTACCTAACTTTCATGTAATAACTTATAATGGCTATTTTATTATACCAAAAACCTTTAAATTTATACTTTATACTATTATATAAAGCTTAAAAAATTTGTTTGATAGTGCTAATCTCGAGAACGACTGGTTCGAATTGAAAAATTCTTATAGTGTTAGATAGCTCATTTATCGAGGAATGCTATAGGCTATATATTTACATTCTAATCTTCGAGATACGACTAACGCATGAGATTTTCTATCTTAGAACTAAGGTGACCTGACTCAAAATAGTTCATTTGTGGGGAACGAATAAAACGATTTGAAAACAATATAGAAGGCAGTGAATTGGGCAGTCGTAAAGTGAGAATCTCTCTCTATTCTATAATTTTGTCAAATTCTCGTCATTGAGTTATAGAGCATGCTTTGGAAGGACGTTTATTAACATAATCAGAAAAAAAAATTGAATTAGGTCACTTTAGTTCTAAGGGTACGTCATGTTTTTGTCAAAAACGAGCAAAGTATTATCAACGCCCCTGATGTATTGCGAAGATGCTTATGTATGTATATAGGGTCGTTTTGACATTATGTAATCACAGTTTTAGTTTTCTGTTTTTTACCATTTTGTAGTTTGATGCGAATATGACGTGTGCAAGAATGTATTTATGATTGAAAGTATGATGTTGCCGCAGCGACGAATTCTCTTAGAGTACTAGCAAAAGCATTAGGGCGTGTAAAATTAAAATTACTTTTTATTAATATATTTTGCCCGAAACTAACTCTTTTTTTATTTTACATCTACAGTTCATGTAACTAATCGGAAAGTGTTATTTTGAAAAGAGGTAACTATCTAGTTGAAATCAAAATCACTAGTAAGTATAACCTATAATAAAAATCATGATTTGAAATTCATGGTGGAATTACCACCAGGACACATTGCTACCGACCTTTATCCATAGAAAAACACCTTTAATATAGATTTATAGTTGAATCACGACAGAAATATCAGTTTTTACGACGCATATGCCACAACAACGAAATGTACTCGATACCCCGTCCTAATAAAAACAACTGACAATTATGTGGTCTCGTAAATACACTATAACGATTCCCTGCCGCCATATTTTCTTTCCCAAATTGTCAACACAATCTTGCCCCCAAAAGTTATAAGAATTTGCATTCAAATCACATGAAACGATCTTGCGAACACGCGACTTTGTGCATATTTTAAATAAATAAAATTGTATGTAAATAAGAGTACGTAATGAAGCCTGGGGCCTTATTCTCTATCCCGCACGTTATTTTAACAGTGCGTACCGAGCACGTAACACAACGCATCATGTTTAGGACTATAGAAATTTGGCTTACAGAATACCATTCCACGCACATTTCTCGAACATAACATGACACGGCCGCGTTACGCGTTTACACTATCATACAGAATAAGGGCCCTGAACGGACTGCCGAGACGAATGTCCGCTGGTTCAAATCCCAAGGGCACACACCTCTGACTTTTCTAAAAAAGAAATATGTGTGTATTCTTTGTGAATCATCGCTTGCTTTAACGGTGAAGGAACACATCATGAGGAAACCTGCATACCTGAGAAATTCTCTTTTAGGAATTTTCGAGGGTGTGTGAAGTCTACCAACCCGCACTAGGCCAGCGTGGTGGACTAAAGCCTATTCCCTCTCAGTAGTAGAGGAGGCCCGTACCCAACAGTGGGACAGTATACACCTCACCACACATCAAACCCTCAAAGTTCCTATAGAAAACTTATCAGGTATGCAGGTTTCCACGCAATGTTTTCCTTCACCGTAACAGCAAGCGATAATTCACAAAGAATACATACATAACTTCAGAAAAGTCAGAGATGTGCGCCCTTGGGATTTGAACCTGCGGACACTCGTCTCGGCAGTCCGTTCCACAAACAACTAGGCTATCGCCACTTTTCATTATTTTGAGTTACTTTGTTTTAATTGTATATCAAATAATTTTATAATGGGGATAATACGAAATTCAATAAAACACAAATTATCTAGGTGAAATTCATTAATATATTAATTAATACATTAATTCAAAGAAATGGTTCAAATGGAAGGTTGGAAAAACATTACAAATATAAATCTAAGATAACAGCTGAACGAATTTCGATCAGTTAAAATATTGTTATAATAGGTATAAATAAACGTGGGCGGCGTGTGCTCGCAAATTTTTATTTAATATCCAATAATAAATTCATTATTTTTATATTAATTTGTTTGAGGCAAAATACTATTGAGTATCTATATTATCTTGTATTGGCATTGTAGCCTATAAATGACACTAGGGCCGCTATAACATGCGGGACAGCTGCCGAAATGTGCGTGTCTGCCTACCCCTGAAATGGAACAAGGCGTGATGCTACCGTGCATGTAACCCAGTGGTGAAGACTCCATATAACCCGATTTCTGCAGACTTCCCATTTTGGAAAATTTCTATAGAATCTAATTATCATCAGAATAATTTGCATACCGTATTTATGTATTAGTACCTATATTGCCCACCTAGATTAAAACAACGATTAACTCAATAAATCACTTTTTTCAGAAAAGGTGAAAAACTGATCACTATATGTCTGTGCGCTGCAGCTATTTTCTGTATTGACCAATGCTTTTTAAAAGCAAATAGAACAAATATGTTCTAGGCATCTTGTGTTGTAATCGTATAATTGAGCTGAAATCGTGTAATTGTGCACTCCCCATGTAATATTGACTGCAAATAGCAATATCCCTGTATTTGGTGAGAGAGGAGCGGGACTCACGTACAACAAAATAGGCTTCTAGCGTCGTCTATCGATGAATAGTAGACCTATTTTTGACTTTGTTTTATTGGTCGCTAGGTAGTGAGTTAAGGAATTAGATGGTTCACATAAGTCAAAATGAAGATTTTTGAATTAGCTCTCTTTTATCCAGGTATGCGTATGATGTGTTGAGTTTTTTCGGAAATTTTCACCTTTCGTCACTGACGTATTTACATTATTATCGATTTGAAGCATCAAGCAGTTATAGGCGTAAACAATTCAAACATTAAAGAAATCTGTGACAGTCATTCCAGATAAGTGGTCCACCTTCACATGCTGTTCCATATTCCATGATAGACCTTCAGTATTATCATTTTTATTTTAGATAAGATAAGAAGTCAGTTGAAATAAATTACGTATCATAGAATTCAGTGCCAGACAATCGTGATTTATGCATTCATCAGTTATTAGACCGATATTCATTCACTGAATTTTTACTTAGTTATTAATATTGAAGTGAAACTTCTTTAGAAATGTTTGAAAATTGGTTACGATATTCGAAAATAAAACTATTCAACTAGCCTGCATGCTACATTTGGCATCCTTTTATTATTTTGCTAGTATGCATTGAAGTAGATTATATAGACACGAACGTCCATATAAACTATTTGTTCAAAATCTGAACTAAAATGGCCACGAATACGTCACTGTTATAACCTATTTATTCACTTGAACAAATCCCATGATGTAATATTGGACGAGGAATTTATCACCAAATTTGGCACAAATTCTAGAATGCGGGCTAATACTGAGTAGAAAAACGAATTATATTAAACCCGAGCCGGGTTCGAACCTGAGACCTTAGCATTGCAGTCGCACCGTCAGACAACTACGCTACCAAGGCAGTCAAATAATTAACGCAATTAACTGAATGGTTTTGTTCTTATAAGATTAGCATACAGTCAATGATCTTGAGAAAAGTTTCTTTAATTTTAGTCTGATAAAAAATAATATGTTAAATAAAATTAAAACATTTACATGAACAAAAAATTACTCCTACGACACTTATATTTGTAGTTTCTTTTTTCAATGATTAAATGCTTATTCCAAGTCGGAATAATTTAATTCAAATAACAGTCAGACTCATAAATTATGAGATAAACAAACTTATAGTGGTGATTTTTTGTTGTATTACTTTTAAATGTAATATAATGAACAGTATTTTTGTAAAGTAGGGCATAGGTTCGACAGCGCTTTTGTGGGACATTGGATGACCAGTCATAGGCATCAATCAGATAAGTAGACAGCGGTTTGCTGGTGGTAACTGGTAGGATATATTTTATATCCGCCCTGATAGCAACCACCGAGACACGGTGTTAAAACCCGCCATAGTGGCCCACGTAAGTGTGTCGCGTTCCGGGATCAGCTTGTGTATAACCAACTCCAACGGGCCGGCATAATTGTGTCGACTGGCGAGGGGTAATCATCTCTCCTCAGTCGACATTCTATTGGACCCTAATCTACTTACCATCAGATGCAGTATGGTCACTGTTGAGCCGATATTAGAAAAAAATGCGTCATGCATACATCATATAATACCTTTAAATAACATGAAGCATTTATATCAAATGGTCTCCCAATAAGTGTTTTGAGACGCCAAGTACGAAGTTTTTCAAATACTTGTTTTATATATAGAAGAGTAAACTCTTTGTAAAGCGAGCTTCGTTTGAAAGGCAGATCCTGTTGCGTCAAATAACATCTCTTGAGATGATGCTACGTACCTATGTAAATTGTTTTAGCAACTTCTTTGTAGGTAGGTGTATGTTTTGTTATTTTAGAAACAGGTTTTTATTTACTTTCTCTCCTTAGGTACGACTTATATTGGCGGGGAATTTATTATGGTAATTAAAAATTTATCAAATTAACACTTTCTTGCCTAAAAGAATTAGGAAATTAAAAACAAAAATTTTAATTACAAAACAATAAGACAACCAAAAACAGTTTTGTAATCTTTATTTTTCAATTTTATTTATTTATAAATGACATAAAACGGAATAAAATCCAACATATTAATCAAAAGATTTTCAATTGTTCTGAATTATTTAAAATAATGATTACATTTATTATTTTATAAAAAATATTTTGTTAAAAGGTACATGATCAAACATTTATGAGTATCAATTGGGTCTACATTATTTTTGTGTAAATCATTAGATTTCTCAAATATTCAATACACAAGGGTTATAAGCCGCTGAACACTTTAAAAAAACTCGCTAAACATGATAAGACTATATGAAAATTGACCCAGATATTGAACAATGGACATAGCTCAGTTTTATTACAGAAAGTATATAAACGGATCCGCGAAATCAGCCAGTAACATTTACAAGAGAAATAAAAGGATAAGATACAGAACTTGGAGAATTCTAAGAGTCCTTCAGCTTGTATAGCTCAAAGGATCGGTACGTCATCTATGTCCCAGCGAAAAGTCGGTCCTCTACAAAGCAGCTCTTGTAAAAGTTATATCTTTGTGTGAAGCGCTACGCGAAAACGCTCGCTCATGGACGAAAAGGCCAGTTGCATCTGCAATTTAATTAAGATTGTAATTTTAAATGAGCCAACGTACATTTTAATTTAAATTTCGAACTTTATAACTGCAACATTTTGTCCCCTTTGTAAAAACAGGCTCAGTATAATGAGAGCCAATATTCTTTCTCATTTATTACATACGCCATTTTATATGTCTATTAGTATATTCGTGGACATTAAACACGGAATCATTGAAATATGAACATTAATATGCTAATTTATAAAGCTGAGGTTTGTATGTTTGTTTGAACGCGCTAATCGCAGGAATAACTAAATCGATTTTGAAATTTTTCTTTAGTAGGAAGCTATATTATTCCTGCTATAAGCTACTTTTCATCCCGGGAAAATAATTATATTGGAAAAAAATTCTCACGCCGCAGGCAAAAGCTAGTAAAAGTATTTGATGTGAAACTATAACTAAGTATGAAAAGTGGAAATTTTAAGACTCAGTCCACTCTTATAGGATGCAGGCATAATATTTAAATACACATTTGTGTACCCGAATCGCATGTCTCATCTCTTCCAGTGACCGTCTTGAGCTGAGGTTCGTAAACCGTTAGTGGGTTGCTCTCAGCAACGTCACTTAATTATCAAAGGTTGCGCGTGCCTAAAGCCACCACCAACCACCACGACCCAACACTCCTGTGTGTACATGGTACAAGTAAAAAAAATATTTTTTGTTTAGAACGTCATTTTGATTAAAATGTTAGAGAGAGTAATCCTCTATTGCTTGACCTGAAAATAAATATTCCGTGCGAAGGTATTCGACTGAAAACAACGCATGCACATTATTTTCCATGGGCCAATGAAAATCCAATAAAACTCAACGTAGAGGAAAACAAAGTGAAATGTGAACAACGTTAAATTACATAGGACGGATTCAGAAGCCAATTATAGGGGTCATATGGTACGATGGATGGACAGTCCGTACGTCTTAGCTGAAGATTCGATTACAGTTTAGAATACTTTTTTATTTCATAGTATTTCTAGTTGGCATTACATTGACATACTTGTTATAACCTACACATACTCACGTATTTTATCAGAGATAGGTAAATCAACTAGACAACTCGCACTTAATCCAACTGTATCCACTATAATGTTGGTGTCATTTATATCATCGTAATATAGATATCTATATAAATTATATATAAATGAATCCCTATTTCCCTTGGTCACGCCATACGCGTGAACGGCTGGACCGATTTCACTATTTTTTTTTTGTATTTGTTATTGTCAGGAGAAGGATCTTATGAAAGAAAAAAATAAGGAAGTTGAGCGGAAAGATAGAAAATTTAACAAAAAATGTTAATTTCAGCGATTGACAGAATGCGCGCTGCAAATTCATAGTTAATACGGGATAACATCTGTCGGGTCAGCTAGTTGTAAATATTTATGGGCGGTGTAGACAATTTAAATTGGGTGACCTACTTAATCGCCTCTGCAATAAAAACCATGGCCCCCCATATCCTATTCTTAACCCGGCCCATGACAGATACGTATTGAGGAGAAACGCACTGTTTCAAACAAAGAACACCACTTATTGTCTCATAACAATAGATGCAAGTCCATTACTCGCTATTTGCTATCCATACGAAGTTTCTAGAACGCCTTTCAAATACATTGTGATGAAGATTCTTGTATGGGCAGTGTGTGGATACCTGGGTATACTGTTCATATCAAATGACAGATGAATTACAAGATAGCTACCGAATACCGATATACCGAAGTATACAACAATATTTTTTTTAGTTTGCTACGAGAGAAATTGTCGTCAATACGCCTACTAATCTACAATGATTTAGAAGATTTATAAAGTTTATTTAATTATGTACAGGATTATTTTGACATCGCGTTACTAAATGAAACCACATTATGATGAAACAACACTTTCGTTTAGGTATAGTTATCTTCTTAAAAATAATACTTTAGAACAAGTTACTCGAACTGTAGATATCAAATAAAAAAGTGTAAATTTAGAATAAAAAATATCAATAAAAGTAATTTTAATTTCACACGCCCTAATACATGAGAATGCAACGCCAGGGCAGCATCATTTATATTCAAATTTTGAGTCAGAAATACATACATACGCACACACCGTATTCGCACTAAATGACAAAATCTATACTTATAATAAATCTGTAGAGAGGTCAATTCTGTACATGAAATATATTTCCAAAATAACTATCAGGGGTGATTAGGGATCGATACTGATGCCAAAAATGCAATTAGTAAAATTTTTGTCTGTCTGTCTGTCTGTCTGTATAACCGTTATAGAAACAAAAACTACTCGACGGATTTTAACGAAACTTGGTACAATTATTTTTCATACTCCTGAGCTGGTTATAGTATACTTTTCATCACGCTACAATTAATAGGAGCAGAGCAGTGAAGGGAAATGTTGGGAAAACGGGAGAAGTTACTCCATTTTTTAAGCTTCCGTCGCGTGTGCAACCTTAATGGTTAAAGCTACACAGAAATCATGTATGACGGAAATGTTCTCCTTAAAATTATATAAAAAATATCCTACGACAACATTTGTCTATCTTTTATGGTTGACTCACAATAACACGTGTAACTCCCGATAGCTTAGCAGTTCGAAGCTTTCTCATTATATTTGTCTACTCTTACGTTTATAACACTCTCAGTCATCCCTAATTAAAAAGTGAACATTATTAAATATTCCATAAAAAAGAATCATAGAAATCGGTATAGAAACACCAAAGTTATACATGAAATACGCTAATAATAAGCCATCACGCGTGAATACTGAATCATGCTATAAGGATTATTTTTGTGTATATATAAGGTCGCGAACGCACAGGCAGGCGGCTTGCTTGGCACCTAGAGGCTAGCGAATCACTTAACGAGTAGCTTCCTAAAACGAACATTCTCGAAAGTTCGCGACCGGCTCCATTTTTGAAGTCCGAAATCCACGCGGGCGAAGCTGCGGGCGGAAGCTAGTAATGAAATAATTAGACAACTAAAATCTGTATTTTCGGTGACAATATTCGATATTCATTGGTGAAATCACCAATGAATGAATATTAAAATTGGCACAATGTTATCTGAGGCAAAGTCGAACATGTGGTTTAATTTATTAACGCAATGTCAAAATGACCCTGTGAAATCGTATTTTATTTAGGGGAGCTTACATATCTCCTTCTTTTTTCAATCTCTATTTTTTTCCTTATAACAACCCTTTGACTTGCAAAAAAAAAAAAAATAAAACAAAAATTAATTTAGGTAATGATAAACGTGTTTTCAAAAAAATATTTGTCTATACATATTAATATATTTTATACATGAAACAAAAACTTTTTTACTCTTTACGAAACTTTTGCGTACGAAGGAGTATAAAATTTGGTTCAATCAAAGTTTATATTATGAAGACGAATTGTAGAAACCTTTTTATATAATATCGATGAGAAATACATAAAATGAATTGAAAAAACATTGCACACTGCATTTGACACACATTCATACTCATTTGTTTATTAAGTCCGTGGTGAAACTAAGAAATAAGGCGATAGGCCTATAATATTATGACGGAATACTCACGGTGACAGTGTCTGCACCAGTTGCGCCCTGCCGGTAGGCATATTTGGGGATAAAAGGCATGAATGTGTGTATTTCCTCGATACGAAATAAATTAAATCTTTTACTGGGAAATATATCAAAGATCGTATAAATTGGACTTCAAAATACAAAAGGTTAAAAGGTTTTCAAGGTAAGCCGGTGATGTGCCGCTAGCGATTTTAAACTGTGTCGGAAGTATTATCTTTTGTTCATTTATTTATTCATGTATTTGCTTGTTTTCTTTCTCATTTAATGGCCTTTGCTTTGTTTGAAATATATTTAATATTCAATTGATTGTCATCTTAATCGTTTTAGAACATGTTCTCATTAGCTCTTGCCGTAGGGTCTATCAAAGCCAAATACAGGTAGCATAAAATCAGGACAAGTGTGATTTGAACTCGTATACCGAGAATTCCGTACAAATCAGCTTTTTTGTTATCAAAATACATGTTGATGGTTTTAATTTTTGTTTTACATGTGCTGTAAGATATTTGTTGTCAAATTTCAGAATTCTAACTCAACAGGAGGTACTAAAGGTTTTGATTCTCTTGTGAAATAGCAAAATAGGCGCAAAAATGTGACAAACATTCATATATTTGATCGCGTTGACTTATATGTTTGATAATTTCATAACTGAAAGAGACCAACCAACCTGAGTTATTGACAAACTTTAAATTGATACCTCTCAGCTGAGCTGCTTTTGAGAAAAATGATGTTAACGGACTGACGGACGGAGAACTAAGTGATCAAGTCACTATTATTGAATAAAAGTTCCTCAAAAAGGACTTAGGAAGTATTTTTAAGAAATAGGCACATATACGCTCGGTTGGTGAAAATCAAAACATCTTTTGCATAATTAACTTTTCGCATAGGGCTCTATTCGAGTTAAAACGCCAATAACATTAAAAAATAACATTTATTTTAAAGTACCTGTAAATATAAAGTTAGCCTTTGTATTAAAAGTTGTCCAGTCATTGAAGTCTTATTTAAACCATGGGCTATTTATAATGTATACACAATACAGTAAGAGTTGAATAGACTTGCGTATGTTGGAACAAAGAACTTCTAAGAACAAAACATATTATTTTATACAACAGTTTTATTCTAAGAATTGTAGCGTAATAAAGTTGTAGAAGAAGATTTATTTATTTACGATTTCCGTCGACTCTGCGAAGTATCCCGCAGGAACTCTTAATTTTCCCGCCATTAAAGTTCAACGTGACTTGCTACTATGCTAGTACTATCGAATACCTATTTTAATTATGTCTGGTAAAAGTTATTTCTACCCATTAATCTACATAAGTTAAAAATATCAGTTATATGAATAAAATACTTAAATTATTTGACTTTTCTATTCAGCCAGGGTATTATTTCCTAATTGAAAAATCAGTCTTAAGGCGTAGATATAAAGCTGCCATTTATCTTCCCAAAGTACGGATGTAATTCGTGTCACTCGTTTAGAATTTTATTGACAAACGACGTAATGAACTCGATATAGGCGGCATTGTAACATGTGACATGTTAGAAGTGCCGGAATTCAATTGCTTCGACGAATTAGACGAATTCCATCATGGTATGATAAAGATCAAACTTTATAAATAAGTAAATAATGGATACAAGAGTCGAGGTTATGCTCATCACTGCGAGAATATTTTTATTAGAAATTCTACGATGATTGATAAAACTATTTTTCGGATTTTATCGCGATTTTATATTACAATTTTCTGTCAACGTTTCGAAGACTTCATTGTCATATTGCACAGGTCGTGATGTTTGGTCTCAACGTATCGCAAACTTTGCCGCATTTCATATTGCTCGGATCGTCATGTTTGTTTATTGGTTATGTATATTGTATACTTTTCTGTTAGATAGAAGACGGTGTAAAATGTATAAACGTTCTGCACTTTGACAAAATGTATTCGAATTTCGGTGTAGTGCCATGTCGGGGAGTATATCAGTATGTTATATTTTACTATCTATTTTGTTTTCTAATTTCTTACGGGTTCTTCGTCCCAGAGCACGCAACAAACCTACGCCAATACTCAGTTACTTAAAATTAATTATTTTAAATAAAAACTAAATATAAAACACCATAATTAAATTAAATATTTTAATATCTCTAAAATGTATAAATGTCAGATGCAGTAAGTCTAAAATAATGTTCATGTGAACAAAAAAATTAACAATCGTTTGAACTAAATGCACACGTTTGCTTTGTAAAGAAATAATTAAATTATTAACACGGACTCTATTGTATTTACACAATATTCTTTATTATTTTGTACATTAATACTATTCTAGTGTTCCGTCGACACTCAATGATATATTTTAATAAAGAGGTGGATAAGCTATTAGAACACGCAACCAGAAGTCTTGCCATTGTCAAAATCGGAACGAGCATACATTACGCTCTACGTCTACATCTTTTTGTTCATACTGTTTAAATACGTTAACTCATTAACATTCTCCCCATGAGGTAAGTTTTGTGCGCTCAGCCTTCACAGCGAATGCACGCCCAAACATTGAGGAACATTCGTCGCGGCCAAAGACACACATTGAGGCTTGACGGGCCCGCGAACATTTTCCTATACCCAACCTACGAAGTTTCCATCCTTCCCCTATTTCTTCCCTTACCGAGGTCGCTGTTGTTGCTAAGTCCAGGGATCACTCGTGTCCAGTTAGCAAGGTAACCCGGGGATAAATGCAGGCAAAAAAATCATTCACACAAAATACATTATGCTATGATGTATATGTGTGCGTGCGGAACAATTTTTCGTTTGATTTGTTAGAGTATACTTTTTCAATAATTATTATCTAAACAGCCTTGGAAGTTGACTTAACAAAATTACTATAGGTTTTTCAGAAGAAGTTTTGTATACGTTTCACGATGCCCGAAATTTCAGATATGTAAGTAATTAATTAAACTTACGTGAAAATTATATCCATTGCATTTTTCGTTTATAGTTTAACAAGTATCATAATATCAACGATGTAGTAGAATACGCAA